>NW_027447132.1:897500-987469 GCF_038048845.1 Mixophyes fleayi | reverse complement strand
CCATGAGTCTCTGAAGGTGTTCCTGTGTTTCCTCGTTTATTCAGCCCAGCTGATTCCTGTGGTTTCCAAACCACTTCTACCTCTGTGGTTTCCAAACCACTTCTACTACTGTGGTTCCCATACCACTTCTACCATCTACTGTATCATCGTGACTGTGAGCTGATTCCTATCCGCTGCCTCCGTGCACTACAGTCTTCAAACCACTTCTCCTACTGTGGTTCCCATACCACTTCTACCATCTACTGTATCATCGTGACTGTGAGCTGATTCCTATCCGCTGCCTCCGTGCACTACAGTCTTCTAACCACTTCTACTCTACCATTTATTATTGGGACTGTTAGCTGATGCCTATCCGCTGCCTCCGTGCACTACAGTCTTCAACCTGCAACTCGTCTGTGTTTCATCATCGTGACTGCTAGCTGATTCCTATCCGCTGCCTCCGTGCACTACAGTCTTCAACCTGCAACTCGTCTGTGTTTCATCATCGTGACTGCTAGCTGATTCCTATCCGCTGCCTCCGTGCACTACAGTCTTCAACCTGCAACCCGTCTGTGTTTCATCGTGACTGTTTGGCTGATTCCTATCCGCTGCCTCTGTGCGCTTCAGTCTTCAGTCCTTGTCAACGCTCCCGTGTTTCCTTGAGTCTGCCTCCACTATTGCTACCCGCTATTCTCCGTGATCAACAGTGCCTGTTCAACTCTGCTCTCCCGTGTCCCATCGTTACTGCACCTGCTGGTTGCTATTGGCTACCTCCGTGTTCCCGCAGAGACCCGCTGCTGCTACTCCTCAGCACTACTCATCCATCTACTGCTGATCCGCTCTCCACGCTTTCCTGTGTTCCCTGCTGGTCTACCTACCCGTGCGCTGCACCTACTAGACCACCGCTTCACCCATCCAGGGACTTCGCATCCTGCCGGCCTCCTGCCGTTCAGGTATCTCTGCACTCCTGTCTGACTGCCTCCTGAACCACGGTATGCATACTTCTCATTGACTGTGCTGTGTATTGCATACCTTGCTGGACTGTGTTGGTTCTCCTCTGGAGTGTGCTATCCGCTGAGTCTATTGCCATCATTGACTGTGTTATCTTATGCTGGACTACTTCAAGAGACTTTCTATATTGGCAGTATTGTTCAGTCATCTATACATTTATATTGTGCATATCACTGTGGTTCAAAGTCAAGGTGCCCGTGTATATCTTGTGTTGCAGTCTCTCCCCGTGCACCTCCTCACATATATATTCAGTGGTACAACTTGCTGAAGGCAGACCACTGATCCCTGTTTCCTGTATCACCTGTTCCAGTATCCTCTCACATAGCAGTGGTACAACTTGCTATCGCAGACCACTGACTACCCGGATACCTCCACTTGGATTCCACTCCTTCACTCAGACAGCGGTACAACTTGCTATCTGCAGACCGCTGACTCTCATCACCCCCTCGTTTCTGTTGGACATTCCTCCTCACTATAGCAGTGGTACAACTTGCTACCGCAGACCACTGACTACCTTCACGTGTCCTTTGTCCATACAGTTCCTCGTGTATTACTACCTCCATATTGCCAGTGCTGCTAGTCATAGACTTTCCTGAGCATCTCATCACCTGCTATTTCCTGTTCCGTGATCACCCTGCTACCAGAGTACCATATTACCACCTATACTGCTCTGGTAAGCCTATCACCTGGTGATCCCTGGGTAAAGACTCCTAGTGCCCGTGACAGTAAGATCAGGCCATGACAGACCCAGATACGGAACCTACCGCTAAGGAGATGCTGCAGCATCTGGTCAGCCGTGTGGAGCAACAGGATGCTCGCCAACAGCTGTTACTTCAATGTTACCAATCGTTAACCTCCCAAGGAACATCTGGACAGACTGTTACAGCTAATATTGAAGCTCCTGTGCTTGCCTCCGTTTCCCCAGTGCCATCCCAGGTGTCTACAGCTCCTACGCTTCACCTGCCTACTCCGTCAAAATATGACGGGGACCCCAAAACTTGTAGAGGTTTCCTTAACCAATGTTCAGTCCATTTTGAACTCCAACCTCAAAATTTTTCTACCCATCGTTCCAGAGTGGCCTATCTTATCTCATTGTTTTCTGGACAAGCCCTGGCTTGGGCCTCCCCTCTGTGGGAGAGAAACGATCCAATTCTACAAGATAGTGCCAAATTCATTTCCACGTTCCGAAGTGTGTTCGATGAACCAGGTCGTGTGACTTCCGCTGCTTCCAGCATTCTTCGTTTGCGACAAGGCTCCCATACAGTAGGACAGTATGTCATTCAATTTAGGATCCTAGCCTCTGAACTTCAGTGGAACACTGAAGCATTAGTTGCCGCCTTCTGGCAGGGGCTCTCCGATAAAATTAAAGATGCACTGACTACCCAAGAGCTTCCTTCGTCACTAGAAGATTTGATCTCTCTTTGCCATCGTGTAGATATGAGATTTCGTGAAAGAGAGTCTGAGAAAACAACGGCTGTCAAAGCACCTCTTCGTTCAAACCCTCAATTTCGTCCAGCTCCATCCTCTGTGATTCCCATGGAGATAGGACGTTCCAAATTATCTTCAGAGGAGAGGAGACGAAGAGTAAAGAATAGACTCTGTATCTATTGTGCTGATTCCACGCATATGCTCAGCTCTTGCCCTAAGAGATCGGGAAATGCCAGGCCCTAACTAGTTCTGGAGAGGTGAAGTTAGGGTCCCTGGAGTCCTCTCCATCGTTTATGAAATCTAAAGTCTGCGCTTTTGAGGTTACGATCTCCTTTGCTACCAAATCCTTTGAGTCCCAGGCATTGATTGATTCCGGAGCAGCAGGAAATTTCATTTCTAAATCACTAGTGAATCAATGGTCCCTACCAGTGATCACTTTAAAAACACCCATTACTGTGACGGCTATAGATGGATCACGTCTCATCAACGGTCTCATCACCCAGAGTACGTCTCCAGTAACCCTTCAGATTGGTGCACTACACCATGAAGAAATTTCGTTTTTAATTCTTCCAGTTACGACAAGTCCGATTGTCTTAGGCCTTCCATGGCTTCAGTGTCACTCTCCCCAGATTGACTGGCGCACTCCTCAAGTTATGTCTTGGGGGTCTGAATGTCACCAGCGTTGTCTTTCTCAAGTTATTCCTCTTAAAGTACAGCAATCTTCCATCGCATATTCCTCCCCGGGACTCCCTCCTCAGTATGCTTCATTTGCCGATGTGTTTGATAAAGCTCAGTCTGAACGTCTTCCTCCTCATCGTTCTTGGGATTGTCCGATCGACCTTCTACCTGGCAAGACTCCTCCCAGGGGCCGGGTCTATCCTCTCTCGTTACCTGAAACTCAAGCCACATCTGAGTACATACAGGAGAATCTCCAGCGCGGCTTCATTCGACCTTCCACCTCTCCCGCTGGAGCTGGGTTCTTCTTCGTCAAAAAGAAGGATGGATCATTACGCCCTTGTATAGATTTTCGTGGACTCAACGCCATTACTATCAAGAATCGGTATCCCATTCCGCTGATCACTGAGCTATTTGATCGCATCAAGGGAGCTCGGATATTTACTAAGTTGGATCTTCGTGGTGCCTACAATTTAATTAGAATCCGTTCCGGTGACGAATGGAAGACCGCGTTCAACACCAGAGATGGGCATTACGAATATTTAGTAATGCCCTTCGGGCTGTGTAATGCCCCCGCTGTTTTCCAGGGTTTCATCAATGAGATCTTTCGGGACTTATTATATGTATGTGTCGTTGTCTACCTGGACGACATATTGATCTTCTCACAGGACCTGCCTTCTCATCACCAACATGTGGCAGAGGTCCTCTCCAGACTACGGAAAAACTCATTGTTCTGTAAATTGGAAAAATGTTCATTCGAATTACCCCAGATTCCATTCTTGGGGTATATAGTTTCCGGAGTTGGCCTGAAGATGGATCCAGACAAAGTAAATGCTGTACTACATTGGCCTCAGCCAACTACTCTTCGTGCCATCCAGCGTTTTTTAGGTTTTGCCAATTACTATAGACGCTTCATTCAAGACTTTTCATCCATTGCATCTCCTATTGTGGCCCTAACTCGGAAAGGGGCTAATACTAAGCAATGGTCATCTGAGGCTCTCCAAGCCTTTCAAATTCTCAAAGAGTCCTTCTCGTCTGCTCCCATTCTTCGACAGCCTGATGTGACACTTCCCTTCTTCCTAGAAGTAGATGCCTCTAATGTGGGCTTAGGAGCCATTCTCTCCCAACGCTCGGAGCAACAAAAATTACATCCTTGTGCCTTCTATTCTCGGGGTCTTCTGCCCGCAGAGAAAAACTATACTATCGGGGACAAGGAGTTGCTGGCCATCAAAGCTGCATTGGAGGAATGGAGATACTTGTTGGAAGGAGCTCGCCATCCGGTGACGATCTTCACGGATCATAAGAACTTGTCATATTTGCAATCTGCTCAATGCTTGAACCCTCGTCAAGCAAGATGGTCTCTTTTCTTTTCCCGTTTTGAATTAATTATAACCTTCAAACCAGCCGCTAAGAACAAGAAAGCTGACGCTCTATCTCGAGCTTTGGTGACGTCCTCTGATGTAGAAGAGGTTCCCAACCATGCTATTCTAGACCCCAAATGTATTTCTCTGGCTGCTTCATCCACCAAAATGCTACCATTTGGGAAGACCCTCGTGCCTCCTACTCTGAGGAGGAAAATCCTTTCGTGGTTCCATGCCTCTCGTTTTTCCGGACACGCCGGTGAACACAAGACCTTTGAGATTCTCTCTCGAAGTTACTGGTGGCCTTCAATGAGGAGAGACGTCAAAGAGTTTATTGCTTCCTGTGATTTATGTTCTCAGTTCAAATCCTCCCGCAGAACTCCAGCAGGGTTGCTGCGACCACTACCCATTCCGTCCAAACCTTGGACCCATATTAGTATGGATTTCGTTACTGATTTGCCACCAAGTAAGAATCACAATACTATTTGGGTAGTGGTAGACAGATTTTCGAAGATGGCTCATTTCGTCCCTCAGTCCGGTTTACCTTCCTCGTCTACTCTGGCTGAACATTTCATTAAAGAAATCTTCCGCATCCATGGATGTCCGTCTGAGATTGTGTCAGATAGAGGAGTACAATTCGTTTCCAGATTCTGGCGGGCCCTTTGTAAAACCTTGGGCATACGATTAGCACTCTCATCATCGTACCATCCGCAATCTAACGGACAAACGGAACGAGTCAATCAAGATCTTGAGACTTTTATTAGGATGTTCTCTTCAGCCAACCAAGACAACTGGGTAGAATTGCTCCCTTGGGCTGAATTCGCCCATAACAACATGTACCATGAGTCATCATCCAAAACTCCATTCTTTGTGGTTTACGGTCACCATCCGTCTTTTCCGGAATTTCCTGCCCTCCCACCCACCCAAGTTCCTGCTGTGGAGACTGCTTGTCAGACCTTCAAAAATATCTGGTCTCAGGTCAAAACCTGTTTAAAGAAGACATCTAACAAATATAAGTCTTTCGCAGATAAGAAGAGGCGGGCTATTCCACCACTAAAAATTGGAGATCGGGTTTGGTTATCTACCAAAAATATTCGTTTGAAGGTTCCATCTATGAAATTCGCCCCTCGTTTTATTGGTCCATATAGGATCATTCAAGTTATCAATCCAGTATGTGTTAAACTTCTTCTTCCTAAGAATCTTCGGATTTCCAATGCCTTCCATGTGTCCTTACTCAAACCTCTTATTATCAATCGTTTCTCGACTCCTCCCTCAGCACCGCAGCCAGTTCAAGTTCATCAGGAGGAGGATTTCGAGATTACTGAGGTATTGGATGCAAAAATTTCGCGAGGAGTCCTCCGTTTCCTCGTTCATTGGAAGGGCTTTGGTCCTGAAGAGCGTTCATGGATCAAAGCTGAAGATCTTAATGCTCCTGCCCTTCTGAAGAAGTTTTATTCCAAAAATCCGGACAAGCCCGGTTCCAGGCGTTCTGTGCCCACCTTTAAAAGGGGGGGTACTGTCACTCACCGGACTGTGAGTGCTTCTTCCCGGACTATTAGGAACCGTGGACGTCCTCTATCCTGAGGGACTGCGCATGCGCAGCCCTTTCCAAACCTTCAGTGTATGTTCCTTTAACTTAATTGGCAGATCAGGCAACCTCCCTATATTAAGCACCTGTGGTCAACACCACGTTGCCTGATCTTGGAGTCTCATTCCCCATGAGTCTCTGAAGGTGTTCCTGTGTTTCCTCGTTTATTCAGCCCAGCTGATTCCTGTGGTTTCCAAACCACTTCTACCTCTGTGGTTTCCAAACCACTTCTACTACTGTGGTTCCCATACCACTTCTACCATCTACTGTATCATCGTGACTGTGAGCTGATTCCTATCCGCTGCCTCCGTGCACTACAGTCTTCAAACCACTTCTCCTACTGTGGTTCCCATACCACTTCTACCATCTACTGTATCATCGTGACTGTGAGCTGATTCCTATCCGCTGCCTCCGTGCACTACAGTCTTCTAACCACTTCTACTCTACCATTTATTATTGGGACTGTTAGCTGATGCCTATCCGCTGCCTCCGTGCACTACAGTCTTCAACCTGCAACTCGTCTGTGTTTCATCATCGTGACTGCTAGCTGATTCCTATCCGCTGCCTCCGTGCACTACAGTCTTCAACCTGCAACTCGTCTGTGTTT
This sequence comes from Mixophyes fleayi, assembly GCF_038048845.1. NCBI lineage: Eukaryota > Metazoa > Chordata > Amphibia > Anura > Limnodynastidae > Mixophyes > Mixophyes fleayi. The sequence continues at coordinate 980,820 of NW_027447132.1, read as the reverse complement.
CATCATCGTGACTGCTAGCTGATTCCTATCCGCTGCCTCCGTGCACTACAGTCTTCAACCTGCAACCCGTCTGTGTTTCATCGTGACTGTTTGGCTGATTCCTATCCGCTGCCTCTGTGCGCTTCAGTCTTCAGTCCTTGTCAACGCTCCCGTGTTTCCTTGAGTCTGCCTCCACTATTGCTACCCGCTATTCTCCGTGATCAACAGTGCCTGTTCAACTCTGCTCTCCCGTGTCCCATCGTTACTGCACCTGCTGGTTGCTATTGGCTACCTCCGTGTTCCCGCAGAGACCCGCTGCTGCTACTCCTCAGCACTACTCATCCATCTACTGCTGATCCGCTCTCCACGCTTTCCTGTGTTCCCTGCTGGTCTACCTACCCGTGCGCTGCACCTACTAGACCACCGCTTCACCCATCCAGGGACTTCGCATCCTGCCGGCCTCCTGCCGTTCAGGTATCTCTGCACTCCTGTCTGACTGCCTCCTGAACCACGGTATGCATACTTCTCATTGACTGTGCTGTGTATTGCATACCTTGCTGGACTGTGTTGGTTCTCCTCTGGAGTGTGCTATCCGCTGAGTCTATTGCCATCATTGACTGTGTTATCTTATGCTGGACTACTTCAAGAGACTTTCTATATTGGCAGTATTGTTCAGTCATCTATACATTTATATTGTGCATATCACTGTGGTTCAAAGTCAAGGTGCCCGTGTATATCTTGTGTTGCAGTCTCTCCCCGTGCACCTCCTCACATATATATTCAGTGGTACAACTTGCTGAAGGCAGACCACTGATCCCTGTTTCCTGTATCACCTGTTCCAGTATCCTCTCACATAGCAGTGGTACAACTTGCTATCGCAGACCACTGACTACCCGGATACCTCCACTTGGATTCCACTCCTTCACTCAGACAGCGGTACAACTTGCTATCTGCAGACCGCTGACTCTCATCACCCCCTCGTTTCTGTTGGACATTCCTCCTCACTATAGCAGTGGTACAACTTGCTACCGCAGACCACTGACTACCTTCACGTGTCCTTTGTCCATACAGTTCCTCGTGTATTACTACCTCCATATTGCCAGTGCTGCTAGTCATAGACTTTCCTGAGCATCTCATCACCTGCTATTTCCTGTTCCGTGATCACCCTGCTACCAGAGTACCATATTACCACCTATACTGCTCTGGTAAGCCTATCACCTGGTGATCCCTGGGTAAAGACTCCTAGTGCCCGTGACAGTAAGATCAGGCCATGACAGACCCAGATACGGAACCTACCGCTAAGGAGATGCTGCAGCATCTGGTCAGCCGTGTGGAGCAACAGGATGCTCGCCAACAGCTGTTACTTCAATGTTACCAATCGTTAACCTCCCAAGGAACATCTGGACAGACTGTTACAGCTAATATTGAAGCTCCTGTGCTTGCCTCCGTTTCCCCAGTGCCATCCCAGGTGTCTACAGCTCCTACGCTTCACCTGCCTACTCCGTCAAAATATGACGGGGACCCCAAAACTTGTAGAGGTTTCCTTAACCAATGTTCAGTCCATTTTGAACTCCAACCTCAAAATTTTTCTACCCATCGTTCCAGAGTGGCCTATCTTATCTCATTGTTTTCTGGACAAGCCCTGGCTTGGGCCTCCCCTCTGTGGGAGAGAAACGATCCAATTCTACAAGATAGTGCCAAATTCATTTCCACGTTCCGAAGTGTGTTCGATGAACCAGGTCGTGTGACTTCCGCTGCTTCCAGCATTCTTCGTTTGCGACAAGGCTCCCATACAGTAGGACAGTATGTCATTCAATTTAGGATCCTAGCCTCTGAACTTCAGTGGAACACTGAAGCATTAGTTGCCGCCTTCTGGCAGGGGCTCTCCGATAAAATTAAAGATGCACTGACTACCCAAGAGCTTCCTTCGTCACTAGAAGATTTGATCTCTCTTTGCCATCGTGTAGATATGAGATTTCGTGAAAGAGAGTCTGAGAAAACAACGGCTGTCAAAGCACCTCTTCGTTCAAACCCTCAATTTCGTCCAGCTCCATCCTCTGTGATTCCCATGGAGATAGGACGTTCCAAATTATCTTCAGAGGAGAGGAGACGAAGAGTAAAGAATAGACTCTGTATCTATTGTGCTGATTCCACGCATATGCTCAGCTCTTGCCCTAAGAGATCGGGAAATGCCAGGCCCTAACTAGTTCTGGAGAGGTGAAGTTAGGGTCCCTGGAGTCCTCTCCATCGTTTATGAAATCTAAAGTCTGCGCTTTTGAGGTTACGATCTCCTTTGCTACCAAATCCTTTGAGTCCCAGGCATTGATTGATTCCGGAGCAGCAGGAAATTTCATTTCTAAATCACTAGTGAATCAATGGTCCCTACCAGTGATCACTTTAAAAACACCCATTACTGTGACGGCTATAGATGGATCACGTCTCATCAACGGTCTCATCACCCAGAGTACGTCTCCAGTAACCCTTCAGATTGGTGCACTACACCATGAAGAAATTTCGTTTTTAATTCTTCCAGTTACGACAAGTCCGATTGTCTTAGGCCTTCCATGGCTTCAGTGTCACTCTCCCCAGATTGACTGGCGCACTCCTCAAGTTATGTCTTGGGGGTCTGAATGTCACCAGCGTTGTCTTTCTCAAGTTATTCCTCTTAAAGTACAGCAATCTTCCATCGCATATTCCTCCCCGGGACTCCCTCCTCAGTATGCTTCATTTGCCGATGTGTTTGATAAAGCTCAGTCTGAACGTCTTCCTCCTCATCGTTCTTGGGATTGTCCGATCGACCTTCTACCTGGCAAGACTCCTCCCAGGGGCCGGGTCTATCCTCTCTCGTTACCTGAAACTCAAGCCACATCTGAGTACATACAGGAGAATCTCCAGCGCGGCTTCATTCGACCTTCCACCTCTCCCGCTGGAGCTGGGTTCTTCTTCGTCAAAAAGAAGGATGGATCATTACGCCCTTGTATAGATTTTCGTGGACTCAACGCCATTACTATCAAGAATCGGTATCCCATTCCGCTGATCACTGAGCTATTTGATCGCATCAAGGGAGCTCGGATATTTACTAAGTTGGATCTTCGTGGTGCCTACAATTTAATTAGAATCCGTTCCGGTGACGAATGGAAGACCGCGTTCAACACCAGAGATGGGCATTACGAATATTTAGTAATGCCCTTCGGGCTGTGTAATGCCCCCGCTGTTTTCCAGGGTTTCATCAATGAGATCTTTCGGGACTTATTATATGTATGTGTCGTTGTCTACCTGGACGACATATTGATCTTCTCACAGGACCTGCCTTCTCATCACCAACATGTGGCAGAGGTCCTCTCCAGACTACGGAAAAACTCATTGTTCTGTAAATTGGAAAAATGTTCATTCGAATTACCCCAGATTCCATTCTTGGGGTATATAGTTTCCGGAGTTGGCCTGAAGATGGATCCAGACAAAGTAAATGCTGTACTACATTGGCCTCAGCCAACTACTCTTCGTGCCATCCAGCGTTTTTTAGGTTTTGCCAATTACTATAGACGCTTCATTCAAGACTTTTCATCCATTGCATCTCCTATTGTGGCCCTAACTCGGAAAGGGGCTAATACTAAGCAATGGTCATCTGAGGCTCTCCAAGCCTTTCAAATTCTCAAAGAGTCCTTCTCGTCTGCTCCCATTCTTCGACAGCCTGATGTGACACTTCCCTTCTTCCTAGAAGTAGATGCCTCTAATGTGGGCTTAGGAGCCATTCTCTCCCAACGCTCGGAGCAACAAAAATTACATCCTTGTGCCTTCTATTCTCGGGGTCTTCTGCCCGCAGAGAAAAACTATACTATCGGGGACAAGGAGTTGCTGGCCATCAAAGCTGCATTGGAGGAATGGAGATACTTGTTGGAAGGAGCTCGCCATCCGGTGACGATCTTCACGGATCATAAGAACTTGTCATATTTGCAATCTGCTCAATGCTTGAACCCTCGTCAAGCAAGATGGTCTCTTTTCTTTTCCCGTTTTGAATTAATTATAACCTTCAAACCAGCCGCTAAGAACAAGAAAGCTGACGCTCTATCTCGAGCTTTGGTGACGTCCTCTGATGTAGAAGAGGTTCCCAACCATGCTATTCTAGACCCCAAATGTATTTCTCTGGCTGCTTCATCCACCAAAATGCTACCATTTGGGAAGACCCTCGTGCCTCCTACTCTGAGGAGGAAAATCCTTTCGTGGTTCCATGCCTCTCGTTTTTCCGGACACGCCGGTGAACACAAGACCTTTGAGATTCTCTCTCGAAGTTACTGGTGGCCTTCAATGAGGAGAGACGTCAAAGAGTTTATTGCTTCCTGTGATTTATGTTCTCAGTTCAAATCCTCCCGCAGAACTCCAGCAGGGTTGCTGCGACCACTACCCATTCCGTCCAAACCTTGGACCCATATTAGTATGGATTTCGTTACTGATTTGCCACCAAGTAAGAATCACAATACTATTTGGGTAGTGGTAGACAGATTTTCGAAGATGGCTCATTTCGTCCCTCAGTCCGGTTTACCTTCCTCGTCTACTCTGGCTGAACATTTCATTAAAGAAATCTTCCGCATCCATGGATGTCCGTCTGAGATTGTGTCAGATAGAGGAGTACAATTCGTTTCCAGATTCTGGCGGGCCCTTTGTAAAACCTTGGGCATACGATTAGCACTCTCATCATCGTACCATCCGCAATCTAACGGACAAACGGAACGAGTCAATCAAGATCTTGAGACTTTTATTAGGATGTTCTCTTCAGCCAACCAAGACAACTGGGTAGAATTGCTCCCTTGGGCTGAATTCGCCCATAACAACATGTACCATGAGTCATCATCCAAAACTCCATTCTTTGTGGTTTACGGTCACCATCCGTCTTTTCCGGAATTTCCTGCCCTCCCACCCACCCAAGTTCCTGCTGTGGAGACTGCTTGTCAGACCTTCAAAAATATCTGGTCTCAGGTCAAAACCTGTTTAAAGAAGACATCTAACAAATATAAGTCTTTCGCAGATAAGAAGAGGCGGGCTATTCCACCACTAAAAATTGGAGATCGGGTTTGGTTATCTACCAAAAATATTCGTTTGAAGGTTCCATCTATGAAATTCGCCCCTCGTTTTATTGGTCCATATAGGATCATTCAAGTTATCAATCCAGTATGTGTTAAACTTCTTCTTCCTAAGAATCTTCGGATTTCCAATGCCTTCCATGTGTCCTTACTCAAACCTCTTATTATCAATCGTTTCTCGACTCCTCCCTCAGCACCGCAGCCAGTTCAAGTTCATCAGGAGGAGGATTTCGAGATTACTGAGGTATTGGATGCAAAAATTTCGCGAGGAGTCCTCCGTTTCCTCGTTCATTGGAAGGGCTTTGGTCCTGAAGAGCGTTCATGGATCAAAGCTGAAGATCTTAATGCTCCTGCCCTTCTGAAGAAGTTTTATTCCAAAAATCCGGACAAGCCCGGTTCCAGGCGTTCTGTGCCCACCTTTAAAAGGGGGGGTACTGTCACTCACCGGACTGTGAGTGCTTCTTCCCGGACTATTAGGAACCGTGGACGTCCTCTATCCTGAGGGACTGCGCATGCGCAGCCCTTTCCAAACCTTCAGTGTATGTTCCTTTAACTTAATTGGCAGATCAGGCAACCTCCCTATATTAAGCACCTGTGGTCAACACCACGTTGCCTGATCTTGGAGTCTCATTCCCCATGAGTCTCTGAAGGTGTTCCTGTGTTTCCTTGTTTATTCAGCCCAGCTGATTCCTGTGGTTTCCAAACCACTTCTACCTCTGTGGTTTCCAAACCACTTCTACTACTGTGGTTCCCATACCACTTCTACCATCTACTGTATCATCGTGACTGTGAGCTGATTCCTATCCGCTGCCTCCGTGCACTACAGTCTTCAAACCACTTCTCCTACTGTGGTTCCCATACCACTTCTACCATCTACTGTATCATCGTGACTGTGAGCTGATTCCTATCCGCTGCCTCCGTGCACTACAGTCTTCTAACCACTTCTACTCTACCATTTATTATTGGGACTGTTAGCTGATGCCTATCCGCTGCCTCCGTGCACTACAGTCTTCAACCTGCAACTCGTCTGTGTTTCATCATCGTGACTGCTAGCTGATTCCTATCCGCTGCCTCCGTGCACTACAGTCTTCAACCTGCAACTCGTCTGTGTTTCATCATCGTGACTGCTAGCTGATTCCTATCCGCTGCCTCCGTGCACTACAGTCTTCAACCTGCAACCCGTCTGTGTTTCATCGTGACTGTTTGGCTGATTCCTATCCGCTGCCTCTGTGCGCTTCAGTCTTCAGTCCTTGTCAACGCTCCCGTGTTTCCTTGAGTCTGCCTCCACTATTGCTACCCGCTATTCTCCGTGATCAACAGTGCCTGTTCAACTCTGCTCTCCCGTGTCCCATCGTTACTGCACCTGCTGGTTGCTATTGGCTACCTCCGTGTTCCCGCAGAGACCCGCTGCTGCTACTCCTCAGCACTACTCATCCATCTACTGCTGATCCGCTCTCCACGCTTTCCTGTGTTCCCTGCTGGTCTACCTACCCGTGCGCTGCACCTACTAGACCACCGCTTCACCCATCCAGGGACTTCGCATCCTGCCGGCCTCCTGCCGTTCAGGTATCTCTGCACTCCTGTCTGACTGCCTCCTGAACCACGGTATGCATACTTCTCATTGACTGTGCTGTGTATTGCATACCTTGCTGGACTGTGTTGGTTCTCCTCTGGAGTGTGCTATCCGCTGAGTCTATTGCCATCATTGACTGTGTTATCTTATGCTGGACTACTTCAAGAGACTTTCTATATTGGCAGTATTGTTCAGTCATCTATACATTTATATTGTGCATATCACTGTGGTTCAAAGTCAAGGTGCCCGTGTATATCTTGTGTTGCAGTCTCTCCCCGTGCACCTCCTCACATATATATTCAGTGGTACAACTTGCTGAAGGCAGACCACTGATCCCTGTTTCCTGTATCACCTGTTCCAGTATCCTCTCACATAGCAGTGGTACAACTTGCTATCGCAGACCACTGACTACCCGGATACCTCCACTTGGATTCCACTCCTTCACTCAGACAGCGGTACAACTTGCTATCTGCAGACCGCTGACTCTCATCACCCCCTCGTTTCTGTTGGACATTCCTCCTCACTATAGCAGTGGTACAACTTGCTACCGCAGACCACTGACTACCTTCACGTGTCCTTTGTCCATACAGTTCCTCGTGTATTACTACCTCCATATTGCCAGTGCTGCTAGTCATAGACTTTCCTGAGCATCTCATCACCTGCTATTTCCTGTTCCGTGATCACCCTGCTACCAGAGTACCATATTACCACCTATACTGCTCTGGTAAGCCTATCACCTGGTGATCCCTGGGTAAAGACTCCTAGTGCCCGTGACAGTAAGATCAGGCCATGACAGACCCAGATACGGAACCTACCGCTAAGGAGATGCTGCAGCATCTGGTCAGCCGTGTGGAGCAACAGGATGCTCGCCAACAGCTGTTACTTCAATGTTACCAATCGTTAACCTCCCAAGGAACATCTGGACAGACTGTTACAGCTAATATTGAAGCTCCTGTGCTTGCCTCCGTTTCCCCAGTGCCATCCCAGGTGTCTACAGCTCCTACGCTTCACCTGCCTACTCCGTCAAAATATGACGGGGACCCCAAAACTTGTAGAGGTTTCCTTAACCAATGTTCAGTCCATTTTGAACTCCAACCTCAAAATTTTTCTACCCATCGTTCCAGAGTGGCCTATCTTATCTCATTGTTTTCTGGACAAGCCCTGGCTTGGGCCTCCCCTCTGTGGGAGAGAAACGATCCAATTCTACAAGATAGTGCCAAATTCATTTCCACGTTCCGAAGTGTGTTCGATGAACCAGGTCGTGTGACTTCCGCTGCTTCCAGCATTCTTCGTTTGCGACAAGGCTCCCATACAGTAGGACAGTATGTCATTCAATTTAGGATCCTAGCCTCTGAACTTCAGTGGAACACTGAAGCATTAGTTGCCGCCTTCTGGCAGGGGCTCTCCGATAAAATTAAAGATGCACTGACTACCCAAGAGCTTCCTTCGTCACTAGAAGATTTGATCTCTCTTTGCCATCGTGTAGATATGAGATTTCGTGAAAGAGAGTCTGAGAAAACAACGGCTGTCAAAGCACCTCTTCGTTCAAACCCTCAATTTCGTCCAGCTCCATCCTCTGTGATTCCCATGGAGATAGGACGTTCCAAATTATCTTCAGAGGAGAGGAGACGAAGAGTAAAGAATAGACTCTGTATCTATTGTGCTGATTCCACGCATATGCTCAGCTCTTGCCCTAAGAGATCGGGAAATGCCAGGCCCTAACTAGTTCTGGAGAGGTGAAGTTAGGGTCCCTGGAGTCCTCTCCATCGTTTATGAAATCTAAAGTCTGCGCTTTTGAGGTTACGATCTCCTTTGCTACCAAATCCTTTGAGTCCCAGGCATTGATTGATTCCGGAGCAGCAGGAAATTTCATTTCTAAATCACTAGTGAATCAATGGTCCCTACCAGTGATCACTTTAAAAACACCCATTACTGTGACGGCTATAGATGGATCACGTCTCATCAACGGTCTCATCACCCAGAGTACGTCTCCAGTAACCCTTCAGATTGGTGCACTACACCATGAAGAAATTTCGTTTTTAATTCTTCCAGTTACGACAAGTCCGATTGTCTTAGGCCTTCCATGGCTTCAGTGTCACTCTCCCCAGATTGACTGGCGCACTCCTCAAGTTATGTCTTGGGGGTCTGAATGTCACCAGCGTTGTCTTTCTCAAGTTATTCCTCTTAAAGTACAGCAATCTTCCATCGCATATTCCTCCCCGGGACTCCCTCCTCAGTATGCTTCATTTGCCGATGTGTTTGATAAAGCTCAGTCTGAACGTCTTCCTCCTCATCGTTCTTGGGATTGTCCGATCGACCTTCTACCTGGCAAGACTCCTCCCAGGGGCCGGGTCTATCCTCTCTCGTTACCTGAAACTCAAGCCACATCTGAGTACATACAGGAGAATCTCCAGCGCGGCTTCATTCGACCTTCCACCTCTCCCGCTGGAGCTGGGTTCTTCTTCGTCAAAAAGAAGGATGGATCATTACGCCCTTGTATAGATTTTCGTGGACTCAACGCCATTACTATCAAGAATCGGTATCCCATTCCGCTGATCACTGAGCTATTTGATCGCATCAAGGGAGCTCGGATATTTACTAAGTTGGATCTTCGTGGTGCCTACAATTTAATTAGAATCCGTTCCGGTGACGAATGGAAGACCGCGTTCAACACCAGAGATGGGCATTACGAATATTTAGTAATGCCCTTCGGGCTGTGTAATGCCCCCGCTGTTTTCCAGGGTTTCATCAATGAGATCTTTCGGGACTTATTATATGTATGTGTCGTTGTCTACCTGGACGACATATTGATCTTCTCACAGGACCTGCCTTCTCATCACCAACATGTGGCAGAGGTCCTCTCCAGACTACGGAAAAACTCATTGTTCTGTAAATTGGAAAAATGTTCATTCGAATTACCCCAGATTCCATTCTTGGGGTATATAGTTTCCGGAGTTGGCCTGAAGATGGATCCAGACAAAGTAAATGCTGTACTACATTGGCCTCAGCCAACTACTCTTCGTGCCATCCAGCGTTTTTTAGGTTTTGCCAATTACTATAGACGCTTCATTCAAGACTTTTCATCCATTGCATCTCCTATTGTGGCCCTAACTCGGAAAGGGGCTAATACTAAGCAATGGTCATCTGAGGCTCTCCAAGCCTTTCAAATTCTCAAAGAGTCCTTCTCGTCTGCTCCCATTCTTCGACAGCCTGATGTGACACTTCCCTTCTTCCTAGAAGTAGATGCCTCTAATGTGGGCTTAGGAGCCATTCTCTCCCAACGCTCGGAGCAACAAAAATTACATCCTTGTGCCTTCTATTCTCGGGGTCTTCTGCCCGCAGAGAAAAACTATACTATCGGGGACAAGGAGTTGCTGGCCATCAAAGCTGCATTGGAGGAATGGAGATACTTGTTGGAAGGAGCTCGCCATCCGGTGACGATCTTCACGGATCATAAGAACTTGTCATATTTGCAATCTGCTCAATGCTTGAACCCTCGTCAAGCAAGATGGTCTCTTTTCTTTTCCCGTTTTGAATTAATTATAACCTTCAAACCAGCCGCTAAGAACAAGAAAGCTGACGCTCTATCTCGAGCTTTGGTGACGTCCTCTGATGTAGAAGAGGTTCCCAACCATGCTATTCTAGACCCCAAATGTATTTCTCTGGCTGCTTCATCCACCAAAATGCTACCATTTGGGAAGACCCTCGTGCCTCCTACTCTGAGGAGGAAAATCCTTTCGTGGTTCCATGCCTCTCGTTTTTCCGGACACGCCGGTGAACACAAGACCTTTGAGATTCTCTCTCGAAGTTACTGGTGGCCTTCAATGAGGAGAGACGTCAAAGAGTTTATTGCTTCCTGTGATTTATGTTCTCAGTTCAAATCCTCCCGCAGAACTCCAGCAGGGTTGCTGCGACCACTACCCATTCCGTCCAAACCTTGGACCCATATTAGTATGGATTTCGTTACTGATTTGCCACCAAGTAAGAATCACAATACTATTTGGGTAGTGGTAGACAGATTTTCGAAGATGGCTCATTTCGTCCCTCAGTCCGGTTTACCTTCCTCGTCTACTCTGGCTGAACATTTCATTAAAGAAATCTTCCGCATCCATGGATGTCCGTCTGAGATTGTGTCAGATAGAGGAGTACAATTCGTTTCCAGATTCTGGCGGGCCCTTTGTAAAACCTTGGGCATACGATTAGCACTCTCATCATCGTACCATCCGCAATCTAACGGACAAACGGAACGAGTCAATCAAGATCTTGAGACTTTTATTAGGATGTTCTCTTCAGCCAACCAAGACAACTGGGTAGAATTGCTCCCTTGGGCTGAATTCGCCCATAACAACATGTACCATGAGTCATCATCCAAAACTCCATTCTTTGTGGTTTACGGTCACCATCCGTCTTTTCCGGAATTTCCTGCCCTCCCACCCACCCAAGTTCCTGCTGTGGAGACTGCTTGTCAGACCTTCAAAAATATCTGGTCTCAGGTCAAAACCTGTTTAAAGAAGACATCTAACAAATATAAGTCTTTCGCAGATAAGAAGAGGCGGGCTATTCCACCACTAAAAATTGGAGATCGGGTTTGGTTATCTACCAAAAATATTCGTTTGAAGGTTCCATCTATGAAATTCGCCCCTCGTTTTATTGGTCCATATAGGATCATTCAAGTTATCAATCCAGTATGTGTTAAACTTCTTCTTCCTAAGAATCTTCGGATTTCCAATGCCTTCCATGTGTCCTTACTCAAACCTCTTATTATCAATCGTTTCTCGACTCCTCCCTCAGCACCGCAGCCAGTTCAAGTTCATCAGGAGGAGGATTTCGAGATTACTGAGGTATTGGATGCAAAAATTTCGCGAGGAGTCCTCCGTTTCCTCGTTCATTGGAAGGGCTTTGGTCCTGAAGAGCGTTCATGGATCAAAGCTGAAGATCTTAATGCTCCTGCCCTTCTGAAGAAGTTTTATTCCAAAAATCCGGACAAGCCCGGTTCCAGGCGTTCTGTGCCCACCTTTAAAAGGGGGGGTACTGTCACTCACCGGACTGTGAGTGCTTCTTCCCGGACTATTAGGAACCGTGGACGTCCTCTATCCTGAGGGACTGCGCATGCGCAGCCCTTTCCAAACCTTCAGTGTATGTTCCTTTAACTTAATTGGCAGATCAGGCAACCTCCCTATATTAAGCACCTGTGGTCAACACCACGTTGCCTGATCTTGGAGTCTCATTCCCCATGAGTCTCTGAAGGTGTTCCTGTGTTTCCTCGTTTATTCAGCCCAGCTGATTCCTGTGGTTTCCAAACCACTTCTACCTCTGTGGTTTCCAAACCACTTCTACTACTGTGGTTCCCATACCACTTCTACCATCTACTGTATCATCGTGACTGTGAGCTGATTCCTATCCGCTGCCTCCGTGCACTACAGTCTTCAAACCACTTCTCCTACTGTGGTTCCCATACCACTTCTACCATCTACTGTATCATCGTGACTGTGAGCTGATTCCTATCCGCTGCCTCCGTGCACTACAGTCTTCTAACCACTTCTACTCTACCATTTATTATTGGGACTGTTAGCTGATGCCTATCCGCTGCCTCCGTGCACTACAGTCTTCAACCTGCAACTCGTCTGTGTTTCATCATCGTGACTGCTAGCTGATTCCTATCCGCTGCCTCCGTGCACTACAGTCTTCAACCTGCAACTCGTCTGTGTTTCATCATCGTGACTGCTAGCTGATTCCTATCCGCTGCCTCCGTGCACTACAGTCTTCAACCTGCAACCCGTCTGTGTTTCATCGTGACTGTTTGGCTGATTCCTATCCGCTGCCTCTGTGCGCTTCAGTCTTCAGTCCTTGTCAACGCTCCCGTGTTTCCTTGAGTCTGCCTCCACTATTGCTACCCGCTATTCTCCGTGATCAACAGTGCCTGTTCAACTCTGCTCTCCCGTGTCCCATCGTTACTGCACCTGCTGGTTGCTATTGGCTACCTCCGTGTTCCCGCAGAGACCCGCTGCTGCTACTCCTCAGCACTACTCATCCATCTACTGCTGATCCGCTCTCCACGCTTTCCTGTGTTCCCTGCTGGTCTACCTACCCGTGCGCTGCACCTACTAGACCACCGCTTCACCCATCCAGGGACTTCGCATCCTGCCGTCCTCCTGCCGTTCAGGTATCTCTGCACTCCTGTCTGACTGCCTCCTGAACCACGGTATGCATACTTCTCATTGACTGTGCTGTGTATTGCATACCTTGCTGGACTGTGTTGGTTCTCCTCTGGAGTGTGCTATCCGCTGAGTCTATTGCCATCATTGACTGTGTTATCTTATGCTGGACTACTTCAAGAGACTTTCTATATTGGCAGTATTGTTCAGTCATCTATACATTTATATTGTGCATATCACTGTGGTTCAAAGTCAAGGTGCCCGTGTATATCTTGTGTTGCAGTCTCTCCCCGTGCACCTCCTCACATATATATTCAGTGGTACAACTTGCTGAAGGCAGACCACTGATCCCTGTTTCCTGTATCACCTGTTCCAGTATCCTCTCACATAGCAGTGGTACAACTTGCTATCGCAGACCACTGACTACCCGGATACCTCCACTTGGATTCCACTCCTTCACTCAGACAGCGGTACAACTTGCTATCTGCAGACCGCTGACTCTCATCACCCCCTCGTTTCTGTTGGACATTCCTCCTCACTATAGCAGTGGTACAACTTGCTACCGCAGACCACTGACTACCTTCACGTGTCCTTTGTCCATACAGTTCCTCGTGTATTACTACCTCCATATTGCCAGTGCTGCTAGTCATAGACTTTCCTGAGCATCTCATCACCTGCTATTTCCTGTTCCGTGATCACCCTGCTACCAGAGTACCATATTACCACCTATACTGCTCTGGTAAGCCTATCACCTGGTGATCCCTGGGTAAAGACTCCTAGTGCCCGTGACAGTAAGATCAGGCCATGACAGACCCAGATACGGAACCTACCGCTAAGGAGATGCTGCAGCATCTGGTCAGCCGTGTGGAGCAACAGGATGCTTGCCAACAGCTGTTACTTCAATGTTACCAATCGTTAACCTCCCAAGGAACATCTGGACAGACTGTTACAGCTAATATTGAAGCTCCTGTGCTTGCCTCCGTTTCCCCAGTGCCATCCCAGGTGTCTACAGCTCCTACGCTTCACCTGCCTACTCCGTCAAAATATGACGGGGACCCCAAAACTTGTAGAGGTTTCCTTAACCAATGTTCAGTCCATTTTGAACTCCAACCTCAAAATTTTTCTACCCATCGTTCCAGAGTGGCCTATCTTATCTCATTGTTTTCTGGACAAGCCCTGGCTTGGGCCTCCCCTCTGTGGGAGAGAAACGATCCAATTCTACAAGATAGTGCCAAATTCATTTCCACGTTCCGAAGTGTGTTCGATGAACCAGGTCGTGTGACTTCCGCTGCTTCCAGCATTCTTCGTTTGCGACAAGGCTCCCATACAGTAGGACAGTATGTCATTCAATTTAGGATCCTAGCCTCTGAACTTCAGTGGAACACTGAAGCATTAGTTGCCGCCTTCTGGCAGGGGCTCTCCGATAAAATTAAAGATGCACTGACTACCCAAGAGCTTCCTTCGTCACTAGAAGATTTGATCTCTCTTTGCCATCGTGTAGATATGAGATTTCGTGAAAGAGAGTCTGAGAAAACAACGGCTGTCAAAGCACCTCTTCGTTCAAACCCTCAATTTCGTCCAGCTCCATCCTCTGTGATTCCCATGGAGATAGGACGTTCCAAATTATCTTCAGAGGAGAGGAGACGAAGAGTAAAGAATAGACTCTGTATCTATTGTGCTGATTCCACGCATATGCTCAGCTCTTGCCCTAAGAGATCGGGAAATGCCAGGCCCTAACTAGTTCTGGAGAGGTGAAGTTAGGGTCCCTGGAGTCCTCTCCATCGTTTATGAAATCTAAAGTCTGCGCTTTTGAGGTTACGATCTCCTTTGCTACCAAATCCTTTGAGTCCCAGGCATTGATTGATTCCGGAGCAGCAGGAAATTTCATTTCTAAATCACTAGTGAATCAATGGTCCCTACCAGTGATCACTTTAAAAACACCCATTACTGTGACGGCTATAGATGGATCACGTCTCATCAACGGTCTCATCACCCAGAGTACGTCTCCAGTAACCCTTCAGATTGGTGCACTACACCATGAAGAAATTTCGTTTTTAATTCTTCCAGTTACGACAAGTCCGATTGTCTTAGGCCTTCCATGGCTTCAGTGTCACTCTCCCCAGATTGACTGGCGCACTCCTCAAGTTATGTCTTGGGGGTCTGAATGTCACCAGCGTTGTCTTTCTCAAGTTATTCCTCTTAAAGTACAGCAATCTTCCATCGCATATTCCTCCCCGGGACTCCCTCCTCAGTATGCTTCATTTGCCGATGTGTTTGATAAAGCTCAGTCTGAACGTCTTCCTCCTCATCGTTCTTGGGATTGTCCGATCGACCTTCTACCTGGCAAGACTCCTCCCAGGGGCCGGGTCTATCCTCTCTCGTTACCTGAAACTCAAGCCACATCTGAGTACATACAGGAGAATCTCCAGCGCGGCTTCATTCGACCTTCCACCTCTCCCGCTGGAGCTGGGTTCTTCTTCGTCAAAAAGAAGGATGGATCATTACGCCCTTGTATAGATTTTCGTGGACTCAACGCCATTACTATCAAGAATCGGTATCCCATTCCGCTGATCACTGAGCTATTTGATCGCATCAAGGGAGCTCGGATATTTACTAAGTTGGATCTTCGTGGTGCCTACAATTTAATTAGAATCCGTTCCGGTGACGAATGGAAGACCGCGTTCAACACCAGAGATGGGCATTACGAATATTTAGTAATGCCCTTCGGGCTGTGTAATGCCCCCGCTGTTTTCCAGGGTTTCATCAATGAGATCTTTCGGGACTTATTATATGTATGTGTCGTTGTCTACCTGGACGACATATTGATCTTCTCACAGGACCTGCCTTCTCATCACCAACATGTGGCAGAGGTCCTCTCCAGACTACGGAAAAACTCATTGTTCTGTAAATTGGAAAAATGTTCATTCGAATTACCCCAGATTCCATTCTTGGGGTATATAGTTTCCGGAGTTGGCCTGAAGATGGATCCAGACAAAGTAAATGCTGTACTACATTGGCCTCAGCCAACTACTCTTCGTGCCATCCAGCGTTTTTTAGGTTTTGCCAATTACTATAGACGCTTCATTCAAGACTTTTCATCCATTGCATCTCCTATTGTGGCCCTAACTCGGAAAGGGGCTAATACTAAGCAATGGTCATCTGAGGCTCTCCAAGCCTTTCAAATTCTCAAAGAGTCCTTCTCGTCTGCTCCCATTCTTCGACAGCCTGATGTGACACTTCCCTTCTTCCTAGAAGTAGATGCCTCTAATGTGGGCTTAGGAGCCATTCTCTCCCAACGCTCGGAGCAACAAAAATTACATCCTTGTGCCTTCTATTCTCGGGGTCTTCTGCCCGCAGAGAAAAACTATACTATCGGGGACAAGGAGTTGCTGGCCATCAAAGCTGCATTGGAGGAATGGAGATACTTGTTGGAAGGAGCTCGCCATCCGGTGACGATCTTCACGGATCATAAGAACTTGTCATATTTGCAATCTGCTCAATGCTTGAACCCTCGTCAAGCAAGATGGTCTCTTTTCTTTTCCCGTTTTGAATTAATTATAACCTTCAAACCAGCCGCTAAGAACAAGAAAGCTGACGCTCTATCTCGAGCTTTGGTGACGTCCTCTGATGTAGAAGAGGTTCCCAACCATGCTATTCTAGACCCCAAATGTATTTCTCTGGCTGCTTCATCCACCAAAATGCTACCATTTGGGAAGACCCTCGTGCCTCCTACTCTGAGGAGGAAAATCCTTTCGTGGTTCCATGCCTCTCGTTTTTCCGGACACGCCGGTGAACACAAGACCTTTGAGATTCTCTCTCGAAGTTACTGGTGGCCTTCAATGAGGAGAGACGTCAAAGAGTTTATTGCTTCCTGTGATTTATGTTCTCAGTTCAAATCCTCCCGCAGAACTCCAGCAGGGTTGCTGCGACCACTACCCATTCCGTCCAAACCTTGGACCCATATTAGTATGGATTTCGTTACTGATTTGCCACCAAGTAAGAATCACAATACTATTTGGGTAGTGGTAGACAGATTTTCGAAGATGGCTCATTTCGTCCCTCAGTCCGGTTTACCTTCCTCGTCTACTCTGGCTGAACATTTCATTAAAGAAATCTTCCGCATCCATGGATGTCCGTCTGAGATTGTGTCAGATAGAGGAGTACAATTCGTTTCCAGATTCTGGCGGGCCCTTTGTAAAACCTTGGGCATACGATTAGCACTCTCATCATCGTACCATCCGCAATCTAACGGACAAACGGAACGAGTCAATCAAGATCTTGAGACTTTTATTAGGATGTTCTCTTCAGCCAACCAAGACAACTGGGTAGAATTGCTCCCTTGGGCTGAATTCGCCCATAACAACATGTACCATGAGTCATCATCCAAAACTCCATTCTTTGTGGTTTACGGTCACCATCCGTCTTTTCCGGAATTTCCTGCCCTCCCACCCACCCAAGTTCCTGCTGTGGAGACTGCTTGTCAGACCTTCAAAAATATCTGGTCTCAGGTCAAAACCTGTTTAAAGAAGACATCTAACAAATATAAGTCTTTCGCAGATAAGAAGAGGCGGGCTATTCCACCACTAAAAATTGGAGATCGGGTTTGGTTATCTACCAAAAATATTCGTTTGAAGGTTCCATCTATGAAATTCGCCCCTCGTTTTATTGGTCCATATAGGATCATTCAAGTTATCAATCCAGTATGTGTTAAACTTCTTCTTCCTAAGAATCTTCGGATTTCCAATGCCTTCCATGTGTCCTTACTCAAACCTCTTATTATCAATCGTTTCTCGACTCCTCCCTCAGCACCGCAGCCAGTTCAAGTTCATCAGGAGGAGGATTTCGAGATTACTGAGGTATTGGATGCAAAAATTTCGCGAGGAGTCCTCCGTTTCCTCGTTCATTGGAAGGGCTTTGGTCCTGAAGAGCGTTCATGGATCAAAGCTGAAGATCTTAATGCTCCTGCCCTTCTGAAGAAGTTTTATTCCAAAAATCCGGACAAGCCCGGTTCCAGGCGTTCTGTGCCCACCTTTAAAAGGGGGGGGTACTGTCACTCACCGGACTGTGAGTGCTTCTTCCCGGACTATTAGGAACCGTGGACGTCCTCTATCCTGAGGGACTGCGCATGCGCAGCCCTTTCCAAACCTTCAGTGTATGTTCCTTTAACTTAATTGGCAGATCAGGCAACCTCCCTATATTAAGCACCTGTGGTCAACACCACGTTGCCTGATCTTGGAGTCTCATTCCCCATGAGTCTCTGAAGGTGTTCCTGTGTTTCCTCGTTTATTCAGCCCAGCTGATTCCTGTGGTTTCCAAACCACTTCTACCTCTGTGGTTTCCAAACCACTTCTACTACTGTGGTTCCCATACCACTTCTACCATCTACTGTATCATCGTGACTGTGAGCTGATTCCTATCCGCTGCCTCCGTGCACTACAGTCTTCAAACCACTTCTCCTACTGTGGTTCCCATACCACTTCTACCATCTACTGTATCATCGTGACTGTGAGCTGATTCCTATCCGCTGCCTCCGTGCACTACAGTCTTCTAACCACTTCTACTCTACCATTTATTATTGGGACTGTTAGCTGATGCCTATCCGCTGCCTCCGTGCACTACAGTCTTCAACCTGCAACTCGTCTGTGTTTCATCATCGTGACTGCTAGCTGATTCCTATCCGCTGCCTCCGTGCACTACAGTCTTCAACCTGCAACTCGTCTGTGTTTCATCATCGTGACTGCTAGCTGATTCCTATCCGCTGCCTCCGTGCACTACAGTCTTCAACCTGCAACCCGTCTGTGTTTCATCGTGACTGTTTGGCTGATTCCTATCCGCTGCCTCTGTGCGCTTCAGTCTTCAGTCCTTGTCAACGCTCCCGTGTTTCCTTGAGTCTGCCTCCACTATTGCTACCCGCTATTCTCCGTGATCAACAGTGCCTGTTCAACTCTGCTCTCCCGTGTCCCATCGTTACTGCACCTGCTGGTTGCTATTGGCTACCTCCGTGTTCCCGCAGAGACCCGCTGCTGCTACTCCTCAGCACTACTCATCCATCTACTGCTGATCCGCTCTCCACGCTTTCCTGTGTTCCCTGCTGGTCTACCTACCCGTGCGCTGCACCTACTAGACCACCGCTTCACCCATCCAGGGACTTCGCATCCTGCCGGCCTCCTGCCGTTCAGGTATCTCTGCACTCCTGTCTGACTGCCTCCTGAACCACGGTATGCATACTTCTCATTGACTGTGCTGTGTATTGCATACCTTGCTGGACTGTGTTGGTTCTCCTCTGGAGTGTGCTATCCGCTGAGTCTATTGCCATCATTGACTGTGTTATCTTATGCTGGACTACTTCAAGAGACTTTCTATATTGGCAGTATTGTTCAGTCATCTATACATTTATATTGTGCATATCACTGTGGTTCAAAGTCAAGGTGCCCGTGTATATCTTGTGTTGCAGTCTCTCCCCGTGCACCTCCTCACATATATATTCAGTGGTACAACTTGCTGAAGGCAGACCACTGATCCCTGTTTCCTGTATCACCTGTTCCAGTATCCTCTCACATAGCAGTGGTACAACTTGCTATCGCAGACCACTGACTACCCGGATACCTCCACTTGGATTCCACTCCTTCACTCAGACAGCGGTACAACTTGCTATCTGCAGACCGCTGACTCTCATCACCCCCTCGTTTCTGTTGGACATTCCTCCTCACTATAGCAGTGGTACAACTTGCTACCGCAGACCACTGACTACCTTCACGTGTCCTTTGTCCATACAGTTCCTCGTGTATTACTACCTCCATATTGCCAGTGCTGCTAGTCATAGACTTTCCTGAGCATCTCATCACCTGCTATTTCCTGTTCCGTGATCACCCTGCTACCAGAGTACCATATTACCACCTATACTGCTCTGGTAAGCCTATCACCTGGTGATCCCTGGGTAAAGACTCCTAGTGCCCGTGACAGTAAGATCAGGCCATGACAGACCCAGATACGGAACCTACCGCTAAGGAGATGCTGCAGCATCTGGTCAGCCGTGTGGAGCAACAGGATGCTCGCCAACAGCTGTTACTTCAATGTTACCAATCGTTAACCTCCCAAGGAACATCTGGACAGACTGTTACAGCTAATATTGAAGCTCCTGTGCTTGCCTCCATTTCCCCAGTGCCATCCCAGGTGTCTACAGCTCCTACGCTTCACCTGCCTACTCCGTCAAAATATGACGGGGACCCCAAAACTTGTAGAGGTTTCCTTAACCAATGTTCAGTCCATTTTGAACTCCAACCTCAAAATTTTTCTACCCATCGTTCCAGAGTGGCCTATCTTATCTCATTGTTTTCTGGACAAGCCCTGGCTTGGGCCTCCCCTCTGTGGGAGAGAAACGATCCAATTCTACAAGATAGTGCCAAATTCATTTCCACGTTCCGAAGTGTGTTCGATGAACCAGGTCGTGTGACTTCCGCTGCTTCCAGCATTCTTCGTTTGCGACAAGGCTCCCATACAGTAGGACAGTATGTCATTCAATTTAGGATCCTAGCCTCTGAACTTCAGTGGAACACTGAAGCATTAGTTGCCGCCTTCTGGCAGGGGCTCTCCGATAAAATTAAAGATGCACTGACTACCCAAGAGCTTCCTTCGTCACTAGAAGATTTGATCTCTCTTTGCCATCGTGTAGATATGAGATTTCGTGAAAGAGAGTCTGAGAAAACAACGGCTGTCAAAGCACCTCTTCGTTCAAACCCTCAATTTCGTCCAGCTCCATCCTCTGTGATTCCCATGGAGATAGGACGTTCCAAATTATCTTCAGAGGAGAGGAGACGAAGAGTAAAGAATAGACTCTGTATCTATTGTGCTGATTCCACGCATATGCTCAGCTCTTGCCCTAAGAGATCGGGAAATGCCAGGCCCTAACTAGTTCTGGAGAGGTGAAGTTAGGGTCCCTGGAGTCCTCTCCATCGTTTATGAAATCTAAAGTCTGCGCTTTTGAGGTTACGATCTCCTTTGCTACCAAATCCTTTGAGTCCCAGGCATTGATTGATTCCGGAGCAGCAGGAAATTTCATTTCTAAATCACTAGTGAATCAATGGTCCCTACCAGTGATCACTTTAAAAACACCCATTACTGTGACGGCTATAGATGGATCACGTCTCATCAACGGTCTCATCACCCAGAGTACGTCTCCAGTAACCCTTCAGATTGGTGCACTACACCATGAAGAAATTTCGTTTTTAATTCTTCCAGTTACGACAAGTCCGATTGTCTTAGGCCTTCCATGGCTTCAGTGTCACTCTCCCCAGATTGACTGGCGCACTCCTCAAGTTATGTCTTGGGGGTCTGAATGTCACCAGCGTTGTCTTTCTCAAGTTATTCCTCTTAAAGTACAGCAATCTTCCATCGCATATTCCTCCCCGGGACTCCCTCCTCAGTATGCTTCATTTGCCGATGTGTTTGATAAAGCTCAGTCTGAACGTCTTCCTCCTCATCGTTCTTGGGATTGTCCGATCGACCTTCTACCTGGCAAGACTCCTCCCAGGGGCCGGGTCTATCCTCTCTCGTTACCTGAAACTCAAGCCACATCTGAGTACATACAGGAGAATCTCCAGCGCGGCTTCATTCGACCTTCCACCTCTCCCGCTGGAGCTGGGTTCTTCTTCGTCAAAAAGAAGGATGGATCATTACGCCCTTGTATAGATTTTCGTGGACTCAACGCCATTACTATCAAGAATCGGTATCCCATTCCGCTGATCACTGAGCTATTTGATCGCATCAAGGGAGCTCGGATATTTACTAAGTTGGATCTTCGTGGTGCCTACAATTTAATTAGAATCCGTTCCGGTGACGAATGGAAGACCGCGTTCAACACCAGAGATGGGCATTACGAATATTTAGTAATGCCCTTCGGGCTGTGTAATGCCCCCGCTGTTTTCCAGGGTTTCATCAATGAGATCTTTCGGGACTTATTATATGTATGTGTCGTTGTCTACCTGGACGACATATTGATCTTCTCACAGGACCTGCCTTCTCATCACCAACATGTGGCAGAGGTCCTCTCCAGACTACGGAAAAACTCATTGTTCTGTAAATTGGAAAAATGTTCATTCGAATTACCCCAGATTCCATTCTTGGGGTATATAGTTTCCGGAGTTGGCCTGAAGATGGATCCAGACAAAGTAAATGCTGTACTACATTGGCCTCAGCCAACTACTCTTCGTGCCATCCAGCGTTTTTTAGGTTTTGCCAATTACTATAGACGCTTCATTCAAGACTTTTCATCCATTGCATCTCCTATTGTGGCCCTAACTCGGAAAGGGGCTAATACTAAGCAATGGTCATCTGAGGCTCTCCAAGCCTTTCAAATTCTCAAAGAGTCCTTCTCGTCTGCTCCCATTCTTCGACAGCCTGATGTGACACTTCCCTTCTTCCTAGAAGTAGATGCCTCTAATGTGGGCTTAGGAGCCATTCTCTCCCAACGCTCGGAGCAACAAAAATTACATCCTTGTGCCTTCTATTCTCGGGGTCTTCTGCCCGCAGAGAAAAACTATACTATCGGGGACAAGGAGTTGCTGGCCATCAAAGCTGCATTGGAGGAATGGAGATACTTGTTGGAAGGAGCTCGCCATCCGGTGACGATCTTCACGGATCATAAGAACTTGTCATATTTGCAATCTGCTCAATGCTTGAACCCTCGTCAAGCAAGATGGTCTCTTTTCTTTTCCCGTTTTGAATTAATTATAACCTTCAAACCAGCCGCTAAGAACAAGAAAGCTGACGCTCTATCTCGAGCTTTGGTGACGTCCTCTGATGTAGAAGAGGTTCCCAACCATGCTATTCTAGACCCCAAATGTATTTCTCTGGCTGCTTCATCCACCAAAATGCTACCATTTGGGAAGACCCTCGTGCCTCCTACTCTGAGGAGGAAAATCCTTTCGTGGTTCCATGCCTCTCGTTTTTCCGGACACGCCGGTGAACACAAGACCTTTGAGATTCTCTCTCGAAGTTACTGGTGGCCTTCAATGAGGAGAGACGTCAAAGAGTTTATTGCTTCCTGTGATTTATGTTCTCAGTTCAAATCCTCCCGCAGAACTCCAGCAGGGTTGCTGCGACCACTACCCATTCCGTCCAAACCTTGGACCCATATTAGTATGGATTTCGTTACTGATTTGCCACCAAGTAAGAATCACAATACTATTTGGGTAGTGGTAGACAGATTTTCGAAGATGGCTCATTTCGTCCCTCAGTCCGGTTTACCTTCCTCGTCTACTCTGGCTGAACATTTCATTAAAGAAATCTTCCGCATCCATGGATGTCCGTCTGAGATTGTGTCAGATAGAGGAGTACAATTCGTTTCCAGATTCTGGCGGGCCCTTTGTAAAACCTTGGGCATACGATTAGCACTCTCATCATCGTACCATCCGCAATCTAACGGACAAACGGAACGAGTCAATCAAGATCTTGAGACTTTTATTAGGATGTTCTCTTCAGCCAACCAAGACAACTGGGTAGAATTGCTCCCTTGGGCTGAATTCGCCCATAACAACATGTACCATGAGTCATCATCCAAAACTCCATTCTTTGTGGTTTACGGTCACCATCCGTCTTTTCCGGAATTTCCTGCCCTCCCACCCACCCAAGTTCCTGCTGTGGAGACTGCTTGTCAGACCTTCAAAAATATCTGGTCTCAGGTCAAAACCTGTTTAAAGAAGACATCTAACAAATATAAGTCTTTCGCAGATAAGAAGAGGCGGGCTATTCCACCACTAAAAATTGGAGATCGGGTTTGGTTATCTACCAAAAATATTCGTTTGAAGGTTCCATCTATGAAATTCGCCCCTCGTTTTATTGGTCCATATAGGATCATTCAAGTTATCAATCCAGTATGTGTTAAACTTCTTCTTCCTAAGAATCTTCGGATTTCCAATGCCTTCCATGTGTCCTTACTCAAACCTCTTATTATCAATCGTTTCTCGACTCCTCCCTCAGCACCGCAGCCAGTTCAAGTTCATCAGGAGGAGGATTTCGAGATTACTGAGGTATTGGATGCAAAAATTTCGCGAGGAGTCCTCCGTTTCCTCGTTCATTGGAAGGGCTTTGGTCCTGAAGAGCGTTCATGGATCAAAGCTGAAGATCTTAATGCTCCTGCCCTTCTGAAGAAGTTTTATTCCAAAAATCCGGACAAGCCCGGTTCCAGGCGTTCTGTGCCCACCTTTAAAAGGGGGGGGTACTGTCACTCACCGGACTGTGAGTGCTTCTTCCCGGACTATTAGGAACCGTGGACGTCCTCTATCCTGAGGGACTGCGCATGCGCAGCCCTTTCCAAACCTTCAGTGTATGTTCCTTTAACTTAATTGGCAGATCAGGCAACCTCCCTATATTAAGCACCTGTGGTCAACACCACGTTGCCTGATCTTGGAGTCTCATTCCCCATGAGTCTCTGAAGGTGTTCCTGTGTTTCCTCGTTTATTCAGCCCAGCTGATTCCTGTGGTTTCCAAACCACTTCTACCTCTGTGGTTTCCAAACCACTTCTACTACTGTGGTTCCCATACCACTTCTACCATCTACTGTATCATCGTGACTGTGAGCTGATTCCTATCCGCTGCCTCCGTGCACTACAGTCTTCAAACCACTTCTCCTACTGTGGTTCCCATACCACTTCTACCATCTACTGTATCATCGTGACTGTGAGCTGATTCCTATCCGCTGCCTCCGTGCACTACAGTCTTCTAACCACTTCTACTCTACCATTTATTATTGGGACTGTTAGCTGATGCCTATCCGCTGCCTCCGTGCACTACAGTCTTCAACCTGCAACTCGTCTGTGTTTCATCATCGTGACTGCTAGCTGATTCCTATCCGCTGCCTCCGTGCACTACAGTCTTCAACCTGCAACTCGTCTGTGTTTCATCATCGTGACTGCTAGCTGATTCCTATCCGCTGCCTCCGTGCACTACAGTCTTCAACCTGCAACCCGTCTGTGTTTCATCGTGACTGTTTGGCTGATTCCTATCCGCTGCCTCTGTGCGCTTCAGTCTTCAGTCCTTGTCAACGCTCCCGTGTTTCCTTGAGTCTGCCTCCACTATTGCTACCCGCTATTCTCCGTGATCAACAGTGCCTGTTCAACTCTGCTCTCCCGTGTCCCATCGTTACTGCACCTGCTGGTTGCTATTGGCTACCTCCGTGTTCCCGCAGAGACCCGCTGCTGCTACTCCTCAGCACTACTCATCCATCTACTGCTGATCCGCTCTCCACGCTTTCCTGTGTTCCCTGCTGGTCTACCTACCCGTGCGCTGCACCTACTAGACCACCGCTTCACCCATCCAGGGACTTCGCATCCTGCCGGCCTCCTGCCGTTCAGGTATCTCTGCACTCCTGTCTGACTGCCTCCTGAACCACGGTATGCATACTTCTCATTGACTGTGCTGTGTATTGCATACCTTGCTGGACTGTGTTGGTTCTCCTCTGGAGTGTGCTATCCGCTGAGTCTATTGCCATCATTGACTGTGTTATCTTATGCTGGACTACTTCAAGAGACTTTCTATATTGGCAGTATTGTTCAGTCATCTATACATTTATATTGTGCATATCACTGTGGTTCAAAGTCAAGGTGCCCGTGTATATCTTGTGTTGCAGTCTCTCCCCGTGCACCTCCTCACATATATATTCAGTGGTACAACTTGCTGAAGGCAGACCACTGATCCCTGTTTCCTGTATCACCTGTTCCAGTATCCTCTCACATAGCAGTGGTACAACTTGCTATCGCAGACCACTGACTACCCGGATACCTCCACTTGGATTCCACTCCTTCACTCAGACAGCGGTACAACTTGCTATCTGCAGACCGCTGACTCTCATCACCCCCTCGTTTCTGTTGGACATTCCTCCTCACTATAGCAGTGGTACAACTTGCTACCGCAGACCACTGACTACCTTCACGTGTCCTTTGTCCATACAGTTCCTCGTGTATTACTACCTCCATATTGCCAGTGCTGCTAGTCATAGACTTTCCTGAGCATCTCATCACCTGCTATTTCCTGTTCCGTGATCACCCTGCTACCAGAGTACCATATTACCACCTATACTGCTCTGGTAAGCCTATCACCTGGTGATCCCTGGGTAAAGACTCCTAGTGCCCGTGACAGTAAGATCAGGCCATGACAGACCCAGATACGGAACCTACCGCTAAGGAGATGCTGCAGCATCTGGTCAGCCGTGTGGAGCAACAGGATGCTCGCCAACAGCTGTTACTTCAATGTTACCAATCGTTAACCTCCCAAGGAACATCTGGACAGACTGTTACAGCTAATATTGAAGCTCCTGTGCTTGCCTCCGTTTCCCCAGTGCCATCCCAGGTGTCTACAGCTCCTACGCTTCACCTGCCTACTCCGTCAAAATATGACGGGGACCCCAAAACTTGTAGAGGTTTCCTTAACCAATGTTCAGTCCATTTTGAACTCCAACCTCAAAATTTTTCTACCCATCGTTCCAGAGTGGCCTATCTTATCTCATTGTTTTCTGGACAAGCCCTGGCTTGGGCCTCCCCTCTGTGGGAGAGAAAGGATCCAATTCTACAAGATAGTGCCAAATTCATTTCCACGTTCCGAAGTGTGTTCGATGAACCAGGTCGTGTGACTTCCGCTGCTTCCAGCATTCTTCGTTTGCGACAAGGCTCCCATACAGTAGGACAGTATGTCATTCAATTTAGGATCCTAGCCTCTGAACTTCAGTGGAACACTGAAGCATTAGTTGCCGCCTTCTGGCAGGGGCTCTCCGATAAAATTAAAGATGCACTGACTACCCAAGAGCTTCCTTCGTCACTAGAAGATTTGATCTCTCTTTGCCATCGTGTAGATATGAGATTTCGTGAAAGAGAGTCTGAGAAAACAACGGCTGTCAAAGCACCTCTTCGTTCAAACCCTCAATTTCGTCCAGCTCCATCCTCTGTGATTCCCATGGAGATAGGACGTTCCAAATTATCTTCAGAGGAGAGGAGACGAAGAGTAAAGAATAGACTCTGTATCTATTGTGCTGATTCCACGCATATGCTCAGCTCTTGCCCTAAGAGATCGGGAAATGCCAGGCCCTAACTAGTTCTGGAGAGGTGAAGTTAGGGTCCCTGGAGTCCTCTCCATCGTTTATGAAATCTAAAGTCTGCGCTTTTGAGGTTACGATCTCCTTTGCTACCAAATCCTTTGAGTCCCAGGCATTGATTGATTCCGGAGCAGCAGGAAATTTCATTTCTAAATCACTAGTGAATCAATGGTCCCTACCAGTGATCACTTTAAAAACACCCATTACTGTGACGGCTATAGATGGATCACGTCTCATCAACGGTCTCATCACCCAGAGTACGTCTCCAGTAACCCTTCAGATTGGTGCACTACACCATGAAGAAATTTCGTTTTTAATTCTTCCAGTTACGACAAGTCCGATTGTCTTAGGCCTTCCATGGCTTCAGTGTCACTCTCCCCAGATTGACTGGCGCACTCCTCAAGTTATGTCTTGGGGGTCTGAATGTCACCAGCGTTGTCTTTCTCAAGTTATTCCTCTTAAAGTACAGCAATCTTCCATCGCATATTCCTCCCCGGGACTCCCTCCTCAGTATGCTTCATTTGCCGATGTGTTTGATAAAGCTCAGTCTGAACGTCTTCCTCCTCATCGTTCTTGGGATTGTCCGATCGACCTTCTACCTGGCAAGACTCCTCCCAGGGGCCGGGTCTATCCTCTCTCGTTACCTGAAACTCAAGCCACATCTGAGTACATACAGGAGAATCTCCAGCGCGGCTTCATTCGACCTTCCACCTCTCCCGCTGGAGCTGGGTTCTTCTTCGTCAAAAAGAAGGATGGATCATTACGCCCTTGTATAGATTTTCGTGGACTCAACGCCATTACTATCAAGAATCGGTATCCCATTCCGCTGATCACTGAGCTATTTGATCGCATCAAGGGAGCTCGGATATTTACTAAGTTGGATCTTCGTGGTGCCTACAATTTAATTAGAATCCGTTCCGGTGACGAATGGAAGACCGCGTTCAACACCAGAGATGGGCATTACGAATATTTAGTAATGCCCTTCGGGCTGTGTAATGCCCCCGCTGTTTTCCAGGGTTTCATCAATGAGATCTTTCGGGACTTATTATATGTATGTGTCGTTGTCTACCTGGACGACATATTGATCTTCTCACAGGACCTGCCTTCTCATCACCAACATGTGGCAGAGGTCCTCTCCAGACTACGGAAAAACTCATTGTTCTGTAAATTGGAAAAATGTTCATTCGAATTACCCCAGATTCCATTCTTGGGGTATATAGTTTCCAGAGTTGGCCTGAAGATGGATCCAGACAAAGTAAATGCTGTACTACATTGGCCTCAGCCAACTACTCTTCGTGCCATCCAGCGTTTTTTAGGTTTTGCCAATTACTATAGACGCTTCATTCAAGACTTTTCATCCATTGCATCTCCTATTGTGGCCCTAACTCGGAAAGGGGCTAATACTAAGCAATGGTCATCTGAGGCTCTCCAAGCCTTTCAAATTCTCAAAGAGTCCTTCTCGTCTGCTCCCATTCTTCGACAGCCTGATGTGACACTTCCCTTCTTCCTAGAAGTAGATGCCTCTAATGTGGGCTTAGGAGCCATTCTCTCCCAACGCTCGGAGCAACAAAAATTACATCCTTGTGCCTTCTATTCTCGGGGTCTTCTGCCCGCAGAGAAAAACTATACTATCGGGGACAAGGAGTTGCTGGCCATCAAAGCTGCATTGGAGGAATGGAGATACTTGTTGGAAGGAGCTCGCCATCCGGTGACGATCTTCACGGATCATAAGAACTTGTCATATTTGCAATCTGCTCAATGCTTGAACCCTCGTCAAGCAAGATGGTCTCTTTTCTTTTCCCGTTTTGAATTAATTATAACCTTCAAACCAGCCGCTAAGAACAAGAAAGCTGACGCTCTATCTCGAGCTTTGGTGACGTCCTCTGATGTAGAAGAGGTTCCCAACCATGCTATTCTAGACCCCAAATGTATTTCTCTGGCTGCTTCATCCACCAAAATGCTACCATTTGGGAAGACCCTCGTGCCTCCTACTCTGAGGAGGAAAATCCTTTCGTGGTTCCATGCCTCTCGTTTTTCCGGACACGCCGGTGAACACAAGACCTTTGAGATTCTCTCTCGAAGTTACTGGTGGCCTTCAATGAGGAGAGACGTCAAAGAGTTTATTGCTTCCTGTGATTTATGTTCTCAGTTCAAATCCTCCCGCAGAACTCCAGCAGGGTTGCTGCGACCACTACCCATTCCGTCCAAACCTTGGACCCATATTAGTATGGATTTCGTTACTGATTTGCCACCAAGTAAGAATCACAATACTATTTGGGTAGTGGTAGACAGATTTTCGAAGATGGCTCATTTCGTCCCTCAGTCCGGTTTACCTTCCTCGTCTACTCTGGCTGAACATTTCATTAAAGAAATCTTCCGCATCCATGGATGTCCGTCTGAGATTGTGTCAGATAGAGGAGTACAATTCGTTTCCAGATTCTGGCGGGCCCTTTGTAAAACCTTGGGCATACGATTAGCACTCTCATCATCGTACCATCCGCAATCTAACGGACAAACGGAACGAGTCAATCAAGATCTTGAGACTTTTATTAGGATGTTCTCTTCAGCCAACCAAGACAACTGGGTAGAATTGCTCCCTTGGGCTGAATTCGCCCATAACAACATGTACCATGAGTCATCATCCAAAACTCCATTCTTTGTGGTTTACGGTCACCATCCGTCTTTTCCGGAATTTCCTGCCCTCCCACCCACCCAAGTTCCTGCTGTGGAGACTGCTTGTCAGACCTTCAAAAATATCTGGTCTCAGGTCAAAACCTGTTTAAAGAAGACATCTAACAAATATAAGTCTTTCGCAGATAAGAAGAGGCGGGCTATTCCACCACTAAAAATTGGAGATCGGGTTTGGTTATCTACCAAAAATATTCGTTTGAAGGTTCCATCTATGAAATTCGCCCCTCGTTTTATTGGTCCATATAGGATCATTCAAGTTATCAATCCAGTATGTGTTAAACTTCTTCTTCCTAAGAATCTTCGGATTTCCAATGCCTTCCATGTGTCCTTACTCAAACCTCTTATTATCAATCGTTTCTCGACTCCTCCCTCAGCACCGCAGCCAGTTCAAGTTCATCAGGAGGAGGATTTCGAGATTACTGAGGTATTGGATGCAAAAATTTCGCGAGGAGTCCTCCGTTTCCTCGTTCATTGGAAGGGCTTTGGTCCTGAAGAGCGTTCATGGATCAAAGCTGAAGATCTTAATGCTCCTGCCCTTCTGAAGAAGTTTTATTCCAAAAATCCGGACAAGCCCGGTTCCAGGCGTTCTGTGCCCACCTTTAAAAGGGGGGGTACTGTCACTCACCGGACTGTGAGTGCTTCTTCCCGGACTATTAGGAACCGTGGACGTCCTCTATCCTGAGGGACTGCGCATGCGCAGCCCTTTCCAAACCTTCAGTGTATGTTCCTTTAACTTAATTGGCAGATCAGGCAACCTCCCTATATTAAGCACCTGTGGTCAACACCACGTTGCCTGATCTTGGAGTCTCATTCCCCATGAGTCTCTGAAGGTGTTCCTGTGTTTCCTCGTTTATTCAGCCCAGCTGATTCCTGTGGTTTCCAAACCACTTCTACCTCTGTGGTTTCCAAACCACTTCTACTACTGTGGTTCCCATACCACTTCTACCATCTACTGTATCATCGTGACTGTGAGCTGATTCCTATCCGCTGCCTCCGTGCACTACAGTCTTCAAACCACTTCTCCTACTGTGGTTCCCATACCACTTCTACCATCTACTGTATCATCGTGACTGTGAGCTGATTCCTATCCGCTGCCTCCGTGCACTACAGTCTTCTAACCACTTCTACTCTACCATTTATTATTGGGACTGTTAGCTGATGCCTATCCGCTGCCTCCGTGCACTACAGTCTTCAACCTGCAACTCGTCTGTGTTTCATCATCGTGACTGCTAGCTGATTCCTATCCGCTGCCTCCGTGCACTACAGTCTTCAACCTGCAACTCGTCTGTGTTTCATCATCGTGACTGCTAGCTGATTCCTATCCGCTGCCTCCGTGCACTACAGTCTTCAACCTGCAACCCGTCTGTGTTTCATCGTGACTGTTTGGCTGATTCCTATCCGCTGCCTCTGTGCGCTTCAGTCTTCAGTCCTTGTCAACGCTCCCGTGTTTCCTTGAGTCTGCCTCCACTATTGCTACCCGCTATTCTCCGTGATCAACAGTGCCTGTTCAACTCTGCTCTCCCGTGTCCCATCGTTACTGCACCTGCTGGTTGCTATTGGCTACCTCCGTGTTCCCGCAGAGACCCGCTGCTGCTACTCCTCAGCACTACTCATCCATCTACTGCTGATCCGCTCTCCACGCTTTCCTGTGTTCCCTGCTGGTCTACCTACCCGTGCGCTGCACCTACTAGACCACCGCTTCACCCATCCAGGGACTTCGCATCCTGCCGGCCTCCTGCCGTTCAGGTATCTCTGCACTCCTGTCTGACTGCCTCCTGAACCACGGTATGCATACTTCTCATTGACTGTGCTGTGTATTGCATACCTTGCTGGACTGTGTTGGTTCTCCTCTGGAGTGTGCTATCCGCTGAGTCTATTGCCATCATTGACTGTGTTATCTTATGCTGGACTACTTCAAGAGACTTTCTATATTGGCAGTATTGTTCAGTCATCTATACATTTATATTGTGCATATCACTGTGGTTCAAAGTCAAGGTGCCCGTGTATATCTTGTGTTGCAGTCTCTCCCCGTGCACCTCCTCACATATATATTCAGTGGTACAACTTGCTGAAGGCAGACCACTGATCCCTGTTTCCTGTATCACCTGTTCCAGTATCCTCTCACATAGCAGTGGTACAACTTGCTATCGCAGACCACTGACTACCCGGATACCTCCACTTGGATTCCACTCCTTCACTCAGACAGCGGTACAACTTGCTATCTGCAGACCGCTGACTCTCATCACCCCCTCGTTTCTGTTGGACATTCCTCCTCACTATAGCAGTGGTACAACTTGCTACCGCAGACCACTGACTACCTTCACGTGTCCTTTGTCCATACAGTTCCTCGTGTATTACTACCTCCATATTGCCAGTGCTGCTAGTCATAGACTTTCCTGAGCATCTCATCACCTGCTATTTCCTGTTCCGTGATCACCCTGCTACCAGAGTACCATATTACCACCTATACTGCTCTGGTAAGCCTATCACCTGGTGATCCCTGGGTAAAGACTCCTAGTGCCCGTGACAGTAAGATCAGGCCATGACAGACCCAGATACGGAACCTACCGCTAAGGAGATGCTGCAGCATCTGGTCAGCCGTGTGGAGCAACAGGATGCTCGCCAACAGCTGTTACTTCAATGTTACCAATCGTTAACCTCCCAAGGAACATCTGGACAGACTGTTACAGCTAATATTGAAGCTCCTGTGCTTGCCTCCGTTTCCCCAGTGCCATCCCAGGTGTCTACAGCTCCTACGCTTCACCTGCCTACTCCGTCAAAATATGACGGGGACCCCAAAACTTGTAGAGGTTTCCTTAACCAATGTTCAGTCCATTTTGAACTCCAACCTCAAAATTTTTCTACCCATCGTTCCAGAGTGGCCTATCTTATCTCATTGTTTTCTGGACAAGCCCTGGCTTGGGCCTCCCCTCTGTGGGAGAGAAACGATCCAATTCTACAAGATAGTGCCAAATTCATTTCCACGTTCCGAAGTGTGTTCGATGAACCAGGTCGTGTGACTTCCGCTGCTTCCAGCATTCTTCGTTTGCGACAAGGCTCCCATACAGTAGGACAGTATGTCATTCAATTTAGGATCCTAGCCTCTGAACTTCAGTGGAACACTGAAGCATTAGTTGCCGCCTTCTGGCAGGGGCTCTCCGATAAAATTAAAGATGCACTGACTACCCAAGAGCTTCCTTCGTCACTAGAAGATTTGATCTCTCTTTGCCATCGTGTAGATATGAGATTTCGTGAAAGAGAGTCTGAGAAAACAACGGCTGTCAAAGCACCTCTTCGTTCAAACCCTCAATTTCGTCCAGCTCCATCCTCTGTGATTCCCATGGAGATAGGACGTTCCAAATTATCTTCAGAGGAGAGGAGACGAAGAGTAAAGAATAGACTCTGTATCTATTGTGCTGATTCCACGCATATGCTCAGCTCTTGCCCTAAGAGATCGGGAAATGCCAGGCCCTAACTAGTTCTGGAGAGGTGAAGTTAGGGTCCCTGGAGTCCTCTCCATCGTTTATGAAATCTAAAGTCTGCGCTTTTGAGGTTACGATCTCCTTTGCTACCAAATCCTTTGAGTCCCAGGCATTGATTGATTCCGGAGCAGCAGGAAATTTCATTTCTAAATCACTAGTGAATCAATGGTCCCTACCAGTGATCACTTTAAAAACACCCATTACTGTGACGGCTATAGATGGATCACGTCTCATCAACGGTCTCATCACCCAGAGTACGTCTCCAGTAACCCTTCAGATTGGTGCACTACACCATGAAGAAATTTCGTTTTTAATTCTTCCAGTTACGACAAGTCCGATTGTCTTAGGCCTTCCATGGCTTCAGTGTCACTCTCCCCAGATTGACTGGCGCACTCCTCAAGTTATGTCTTGGGGGTCTGAATGTCACCAGCGTTGTCTTTCTCAAGTTATTCCTCTTAAAGTACAGCAATCTTCCATCGCATATTCCTCCCCGGGACTCCCTCCTCAGTATGCTTCATTTGCCGATGTGTTTGATAAAGCTCAGTCTGAACGTCTTCCTCCTCATCGTTCTTGGGATTGTCCGATCGACCTTCTACCTGGCAAGACTCCTCCCAGGGGCCGGGTCTATCCTCTCTCGTTACCTGAAACTCAAGCCACATCTGAGTACATACAGGAGAATCTCCAGCGCGGCTTCATTCGACCTTCCACCTCTCCCGCTGGAGCTGGGTTCTTCTTCGTCAAAAAGAAGGATGGATCATTACGCCCTTGTATAGATTTTCGTGGACTCAACGCCATTACTATCAAGAATCGGTATCCCATTCCGCTGATCACTGAGCTATTTGATCGCATCAAGGGAGCTCGGATATTTACTAAGTTGGATCTTCGTGGTGCCTACAATTTAATTAGAATCCGTTCCGGTGACGAATGGAAGACCGCGTTCAACACCAGAGATGGGCATTACGAATATTTAGTAATGCCCTTCGGGCTGTGTAATGCCCCCGCTGTTTTCCAGGGTTTCATCAATGAGATCTTTCGGGACTTATTATATGTATGTGTCGTTGTCTACCTGGACGACATATTGATCTTCTCACAGGACCTGCCTTCTCATCACCAACATGTGGCAGAGGTCCTCTCCAGACTACGGAAAAACTCATTGTTCTGTAAATTGGAAAAATGTTCATTCGAATTACCCCAGATTCCATTCTTGGGGTATATAGTTTCCGGAGTTGGCCTGAAGATGGATCCAGACAAAGTAAATGCTGTACTACATTGGCCTCAGCCAACTACTCTTCGTGCCATCCAGCGTTTTTTAGGTTTTGCCAATTACTATAGACGCTTCATTCAAGACTTTTCATCCATTGCATCTCCTATTGTGGCCCTAACTCGGAAAGGGGCTAATACTAAGCAATGGTCATCTGAGGCTCTCCAAGCCTTTCAAATTCTCAAAGAGTCCTTCTCGTCTGCTCCCATTCTTCGACAGCCTGATGTGACACTTCCCTTCTTCCTAGAAGTAGATGCCTCTAATGTGGGCTTAGGAGCCATTCTCTCCCAACGCTCGGAGCAACAAAAATTACATCCTTGTGCCTTCTATTCTCGGGGTCTTCTGCCCGCAGAGAAAAACTATACTATCGGGGACAAGGAGTTGCTGGCCATCAAAGCTGCATTGGAGGAATGGAGATACTTGTTGGAAGGAGCTCGCCATCCGGTGACGATCTTCACGGATCATAAGAACTTGTCATATTTGCAATCTGCTCAATGCTTGAACCCTCGTCAAGCAAGATGGTCTCTTTTCTTTTCCCGTTTTGAATTAATTATAACCTTCAAACCAGCCGCTAAGAACAAGAAAGCTGACGCTCTATCTCGAGCTTTGGTGACGTCCTCTGATGTAGAAGAGGTTCCCAACCATGCTATTCTAGACCCCAAATGTATTTCTCTGGCTGCTTCATCCACCAAAATGCTACCATTTGGGAAGACCCTCGTGCCTCCTACTCTGAGGAGGAAAATCCTTTCGTGGTTCCATGCCTCTCGTTTTTCCGGACACGCCGGTGAACACAAGACCTTTGAGATTCTCTCTCGAAGTTACTGGTGGCCTTCAATGAGGAGAGACGTCAAAGAGTTTATTGCTTCCTGTGATTTATGTTCTCAGTTCAAATCCTCCCGCAGAACTCCAGCAGGGTTGCTGCGACCACTACCCATTCCGTCCAAACCTTGGACCCATATTAGTATGGATTTCGTTACTGATTTGCCACCAAGTAAGAATCACAATACTATTTGGGTAGTGGTAGACAGATTTTCGAAGATGGCTCATTTCGTCCCTCAGTCCGGTTTACCTTCCTCGTCTACTCTGGCTGAACATTTCATTAAAGAAATCTTCCGCATCCATGGATGTCCGTCTGAGATTGTGTCAGATAGAGGAGTACAATTCGTTTCCAGATTCTGGCGGGCCCTTTGTAAAACCTTGGGCATACGATTAGCACTCTCATCATCGTACCATCCGCAATCTAACGGACAAACGGAACGAGTCAATCAAGATCTTGAGACTTTTATTAGGATGTTCTCTTCAGCCAACCAAGACAACTGGGTAGAATTGCTCCCTTGGGCTGAATTCGCCCATAACAACATGTACCATGAGTCATCATCCAAAACTCCATTCTTTGTGGTTTACGGTCACCATCCGTCTTTTCCGGAATTTCCTGCCCTCCCACCCACCCAAGTTCCTGCTGTGGAGACTGCTTGTCAGACCTTCAAAAATATCTGGTCTCAGGTCAAAACCTGTTTAAAGAAGACATCTAACAAATATAAGTCTTTCGCAGATAAGAAGAGGCGGGCTATTCCACCACTAAAAATTGGAGATCGGGTTTGGTTATCTACCAAAAATATTCGTTTGAAGGTTCCATCTATGAAATTCGCCCCTCGTTTTATTGGTCCATATAGGATCATTCAAGTTATCAATCCAGTATGTGTTAAACTTCTTCTTCCTAAGAATCTTCGGATTTCCAATGCCTTCCATGTGTCCTTACTCAAACCTCTTATTATCAATCGTTTCTCGACTCCTCCCTCAGCACCGCAGCCAGTTCAAGTTCATCAGGAGGAGGATTTCGAGATTACTGAGGTATTGGATGCAAAAATTTCGCGAGGAGTCCTCCGTTTCCTCGTTCATTGGAAGGGCTTTGGTCCTGAAGAGCGTTCATGGATCAAAGCTGAAGATCTTAATGCTCCTGCCCTTCTGAAGAAGTTTTATTCCAAAAATCCGGACAAGCCCGGTTCCAGGCGTTCTGTGCCCACCTTTAAAAGGGGGGGTACTGTCACTCACCGGACTGTGAGTGCTTCTTCCCGGACTATTAGGAACCGTGGACGTCCTCTATCCTGAGGGACTGCGCATGCGCAGCCCTTTCCAAACCTTCAGTGTATGTTCCTTTAACTTAATTGGCAGATCAGGCAACCTCCCTATATTAAGCACCTGTGGTCAACACCACGTTGCCTGATCTTGGAGTCTCATTCCCCATGAGTCTCTGAAGGTGTTCCTGTGTTTCCTTGTTTATTCAGCCCAGCTGATTCCTGTGGTTTCCAAACCACTTCTACCTCTGTGGTTTCCAAACCACTTCTACTACTGTGGTTCCCATACCACTTCTACCATCTACTGTATCATCGTGACTGTGAGCTGATTCCTATCCGCTGCCTCCGTGCACTACAGTCTTCAAACCACTTCTCCTACTGTGGTTCCCATACCACTTCTACCATCTACTGTATCATCGTGACTGTGAGCTGATTCCTATCCGCTGCCTCCGTGCACTACAGTCTTCTAACCACTTCTACTCTACCATTTATTATTGGGACTGTTAGCTGATGCCTATCCGCTGCCTCCGTGCACTACAGTCTTCAACCTGCAACTCGTCTGTGTTTCATCATCGTGACTGCTAGCTGATTCCTATCCGCTGCCTCCGTGCACTACAGTCTTCAACCTGCA
Organism: Mixophyes fleayi; assembly: GCF_038048845.1. NCBI lineage: Eukaryota > Metazoa > Chordata > Amphibia > Anura > Limnodynastidae > Mixophyes > Mixophyes fleayi. The sequence goes on along the minus strand of NW_027447132.1, from coordinate 943,812 downwards.
ACTCGTCTGTGTTTCATCATCGTGACTGCTAGCTGATTCCTATCCGCTGCCTCCGTGCACTACAGTCTTCAACCTGCAACCCGTCTGTGTTTCATCGTGACTGTTTGGCTGATTCCTATCCGCTGCCTCTGTGCGCTTCAGTCTTCAGTCCTTGTCAACGCTCCCGTGTTTCCTTGAGTCTGCCTCCACTATTGCTACCCGCTATTCTCCGTGATCAACAGTGCCTGTTCAACTCTGCTCTCCCGTGTCCCATCGTTACTGCACCTGCTGGTTGCTATTGGCTACCTCCGTGTTCCCGCAGAGACCCGCTGCTGCTACTCCTCAGCACTACTCATCCATCTACTGCTGATCCGCTCTCCACGCTTTCCTGTGTTCCCTGCTGGTCTACCTACCCGTGCGCTGCACCTACTAGACCACCGCTTCACCCATCCAGGGACTTCGCATCCTGCCGGCCTCCTGCCGTTCAGGTATCTCTGCACTCCTGTCTGACTGCCTCCTGAACCACGGTATGCATACTTCTCATTGACTGTGCTGTGTATTGCATACCTTGCTGGACTGTGTTGGTTCTCCTCTGGAGTGTGCTATCCGCTGAGTCTATTGCCATCATTGACTGTGTTATCTTATGCTGGACTACTTCAAGAGACTTTCTATATTGGCAGTATTGTTCAGTCATCTATACATTTATATTGTGCATATCACTGTGGTTCAAAGTCAAGGTGCCCGTGTATATCTTGTGTTGCAGTCTCTCCCCGTGCACCTCCTCACATATATATTCAGTGGTACAACTTGCTGAAGGCAGACCACTGATCCCTGTTTCCTGTATCACCTGTTCCAGTATCCTCTCACATAGCAGTGGTACAACTTGCTATCGCAGACCACTGACTACCCGGATACCTCCACTTGGATTCCACTCCTTCACTCAGACAGCGGTACAACTTGCTATCTGCAGACCGCTGACTCTCATCACCCCCTCGTTTCTGTTGGACATTCCTCCTCACTATAGCAGTGGTACAACTTGCTACCGCAGACCACTGACTACCTTCACGTGTCCTTTGTCCATACAGTTCCTCGTGTATTACTACCTCCATATTGCCAGTGCTGCTAGTCATAGACTTTCCTGAGCATCTCATCACCTGCTATTTCCTGTTCCGTGATCACCCTGCTACCAGAGTACCATATTACCACCTATACTGCTCTGGTAAGCCTATCACCTGGTGATCCCTGGGTAAAGACTCCTAGTGCCCGTGACAGTAAGATCAGGCCATGACAGACCCAGATACGGAACCTACCGCTAAGGAGATGCTGCAGCATCTGGTCAGCCGTGTGGAGCAACAGGATGCTCGCCAACAGCTGTTACTTCAATGTTACCAATCGTTAACCTCCCAAGGAACATCTGGACAGACTGTTACAGCTAATATTGAAGCTCCTGTGCTTGCCTCCGTTTCCCCAGTGCCATCCCAGGTGTCTACAGCTCCTACGCTTCACCTGCCTACTCCGTCAAAATATGACGGGGACCCCAAAACTTGTAGAGGTTTCCTTAACCAATGTTCAGTCCATTTTGAACTCCAACCTCAAAATTTTTCTACCCATCGTTCCAGAGTGGCCTATCTTATCTCATTGTTTTCTGGACAAGCCCTGGCTTGGGCCTCCCCTCTGTGGGAGAGAAAGGATCCAATTCTACAAGATAGTGCCAAATTCATTTCCACGTTCCGAAGTGTGTTCGATGAACCAGGTCGTGTGACTTCCGCTGCTTCCAGCATTCTTCGTTTGCGACAAGGCTCCCATACAGTAGGACAGTATGTCATTCAATTTAGGATCCTAGCCTCTGAACTTCAGTGGAACACTGAAGCATTAGTTGCCGCCTTCTGGCAGGGGCTCTCCGATAAAATTAAAGATGCACTGACTACCCAAGAGCTTCCTTCGTCACTAGAAGATTTGATCTCTCTTTGCCATCGTGTAGATATGAGATTTCGTGAAAGAGAGTCTGAGAAAACAACGGCTGTCAAAGCACCTCTTCGTTCAAACCCTCAATTTCGTCCAGCTCCATCCTCTGTGATTCCCATGGAGATAGGACGTTCCAAATTATCTTCAGAGGAGAGGAGACGAAGAGTAAAGAATAGACTCTGTATCTATTGTGCTGATTCCACGCATATGCTCAGCTCTTGCCCTAAGAGATCGGGAAATGCCAGGCCCTAACTAGTTCTGGAGAGGTGAAGTTAGGGTCCCTGGAGTCCTCTCCATCGTTTATGAAATCTAAAGTCTGCGCTTTTGAGGTTACGATCTCCTTTGCTACCAAATCCTTTGAGTCCCAGGCATTGATTGATTCCGGAGCAGCAGGAAATTTCATTTCTAAATCACTAGTGAATCAATGGTCCCTACCAGTGATCACTTTAAAAACACCCATTACTGTGACGGCTATAGATGGATCACGTCTCATCAACGGTCTCATCACCCAGAGTACGTCTCCAGTAACCCTTCAGATTGGTGCACTACACCATGAAGAAATTTCGTTTTTAATTCTTCCAGTTACGACAAGTCCGATTGTCTTAGGCCTTCCATGGCTTCAGTGTCACTCTCCCCAGATTGACTGGCGCACTCCTCAAGTTATGTCTTGGGGGTCTGAATGTCACCAGCGTTGTCTTTCTCAAGTTATTCCTCTTAAAGTACAGCAATCTTCCATCGCATATTCCTCCCCGGGACTCCCTCCTCAGTATGCTTCATTTGCCGATGTGTTTGATAAAGCTCAGTCTGAACGTCTTCCTCCTCATCGTTCTTGGGATTGTCCGATCGACCTTCTACCTGGCAAGACTCCTCCCAGGGGCCGGGTCTATCCTCTCTCGTTACCTGAAACTCAAGCCACATCTGAGTACATACAGGAGAATCTCCAGCGCGGCTTCATTCGACCTTCCACCTCTCCCGCTGGAGCTGGGTTCTTCTTCGTCAAAAAGAAGGATGGATCATTACGCCCTTGTATAGATTTTCGTGGACTCAACGCCATTACTATCAAGAATCGGTATCCCATTCCGCTGATCACTGAGCTATTTGATCGCATCAAGGGAGCTCGGATATTTACTAAGTTGGATCTTCGTGGTGCCTACAATTTAATTAGAATCCGTTCCGGTGACGAATGGAAGACCGCGTTCAACACCAGAGATGGGCATTACGAATATTTAGTAATGCCCTTCGGGCTGTGTAATGCCCCCGCTGTTTTCCAGGGTTTCATCAATGAGATCTTTCGGGACTTATTATATGTATGTGTCGTTGTCTACCTGGACGACATATTGATCTTCTCACAGGACCTGCCTTCTCATCACCAACATGTGGCAGAGGTCCTCTCCAGACTACGGAAAAACTCATTGTTCTGTAAATTGGAAAAATGTTCATTCGAATTACCCCAGATTCCATTCTTGGGGTATATAGTTTCCGGAGTTGGCCTGAAGATGGATCCAGACAAAGTAAATGCTGTACTACATTGGCCTCAGCCAACTACTCTTCGTGCCATCCAGCGTTTTTTAGGTTTTGCCAATTACTATAGACGCTTCATTCAAGACTTTTCATCCATTGCATCTCCTATTGTGGCCCTAACTCGGAAAGGGGCTAATACTAAGCAATGGTCATCTGAGGCTCTCCAAGCCTTTCAAATTCTCAAAGAGTCCTTCTCGTCTGCTCCCATTCTTCGACAGCCTGATGTGACACTTCCCTTCTTCCTAGAAGTAGATGCCTCTAATGTGGGCTTAGGAGCCATTCTCTCCCAACGCTCGGAGCAACAAAAATTACATCCTTGTGCCTTCTATTCTCGGGGTCTTCTGCCCGCAGAGAAAAACTATACTATCGGGGACAAGGAGTTGCTGGCCATCAAAGCTGCATTGGAGGAATGGAGATACTTGTTGGAAGGAGCTCGCCATCCGGTGACGATCTTCACGGATCATAAGAACTTGTCATATTTGCAATCTGCTCAATGCTTGAACCCTCGTCAAGCAAGATGGTCTCTTTTCTTTTCCCGTTTTGAATTAATTATAACCTTCAAACCAGCCGCTAAGAACAAGAAAGCTGACGCTCTATCTCGAGCTTTGGTGACGTCCTCTGATGTAGAAGAGGTTCCCAACCATGCTATTCTAGACCCCAAATGTATTTCTCTGGCTGCTTCATCCACCAAAATGCTACCATTTGGGAAGACCCTCGTGCCTCCTACTCTGAGGAGGAAAATCCTTTCGTGGTTCCATGCCTCTCGTTTTTCCGGACACGCCGGTGAACACAAGACCTTTGAGATTCTCTCTCGAAGTTACTGGTGGCCTTCAATGAGGAGAGACGTCAAAGAGTTTATTGCTTCCTGTGATTTATGTTCTCAGTTCAAATCCTCCCGCAGAACTCCAGCAGGGTTGCTGCGACCACTACCCATTCCGTCCAAACCTTGGACCCATATTAGTATGGATTTCGTTACTGATTTGCCACCAAGTAAGAATCACAATACTATTTGGGTAGTGGTAGACAGATTTTCGAAGATGGCTCATTTCGTCCCTCAGTCCGGTTTACCTTCCTCGTCTACTCTGGCTGAACATTTCATTAAAGAAATCTTCCGCATCCATGGATGTCCGTCTGAGATTGTGTCAGATAGAGGAGTACAATTCGTTTCCAGATTCTGGCGGGCCCTTTGTAAAACCTTGGGCATACGATTAGCACTCTCATCATCGTACCATCCGCAATCTAACGGACAAACGGAACGAGTCAATCAAGATCTTGAGACTTTTATTAGGATGTTCTCTTCAGCCAACCAAGACAACTGGGTAGAATTGCTCCCTTGGGCTGAATTCGCCCATAACAACATGTACCATGAGTCATCATCCAAAACTCCATTCTTTGTGGTTTACGGTCACCATCCGTCTTTTCCGGAATTTCCTGCCCTCCCACCCACCCAAGTTCCTGCTGTGGAGACTGCTTGTCAGACCTTCAAAAATATCTGGTCTCAGGTCAAAACCTGTTTAAAGAAGACATCTAACAAATATAAGTCTTTCGCAGATAAGAAGAGGCGGGCTATTCCACCACTAAAAATTGGAGATCGGGTTTGGTTATCTACCAAAAATATTCGTTTGAAGGTTCCATCTATGAAATTCGCCCCTCGTTTTATTGGTCCATATAGGATCATTCAAGTTATCAATCCAGTATGTGTTAAACTTCTTCTTCCTAAGAATCTTCGGATTTCCAATGCCTTCCATGTGTCCTTACTCAAACCTCTTATTATCAATCGTTTCTCGACTCCTCCCTCAGCACCGCAGCCAGTTCAAGTTCATCAGGAGGAGGATTTCGAGATTACTGAGGTATTGGATGCAAAAATTTCGCGAGGAGTCCTCCGTTTCCTCGTTCATTGGAAGGGCTTTGGTCCTGAAGAGCGTTCATGGATCAAAGCTGAAGATCTTAATGCTCCTGCCCTTCTGAAGAAGTTTTATTCCAAAAATCCGGACAAGCCCGGTTCCAGGCGTTCTGTGCCCACCTTTAAAAGGGGGGGTACTGTCACTCACCGGACTGTGAGTGCTTCTTCCCGGACTATTAGGAACCGTGGACGTCCTCTATCCTGAGGGACTGCGCATGCGCAGCCCTTTCCAAACCTTCAGTGTATGTTCCTTTAACTTAATTGGCAGATCAGGCAACCTCCCTATATTAAGCACCTGTGGTCAACACCACGTTGCCTGATCTTGGAGTCTCATTCCCCATGAGTCTCTGAAGGTGTTCCTGTGTTTCCTCATTTATTCAGCCCAGCTGATTCCTGTGGTTTCCAAACCACTTCTACCTCTGTGGTTTCCAAACCACTTCTACTACTGTGGTTCCCATACCACTTCTACCATCTACTGTATCATCGTGACTGTGAGCTGATTCCTATCCGCTGCCTCCGTGCACTACAGTCTTCAAACCACTTCTCCTACTGTGGTTCCCATACCACTTCTACCATCTACTGTATCATCGTGACTGTGAGCTGATTCCTATCCGCTGCCTCCGTGCACTACAGTCTTCTAACCACTTCTACTCTACCATTTATTATTGGGACTGTTAGCTGATGCCTATCCGCTGCCTCCGTGCACTACAGTCTTCAACCTGCAACTCGTCTGTGTTTCATCATCGTGACTGCTAGCTGATTCCTATCCGCTGCCTCCGTGCACTACAGTCTTCAACCTGCAACTCGTCTGTGTTTCATCATCGTGACTGCTAGCTGATTCCTATCCGCTGCCTCCGTGCACTACAGTCTTCAACCTGCAACCCGTCTGTGTTTCATCGTGACTGTTTGGCTGATTCCTATCCGCTGCCTCTGTGCGCTTCAGTCTTCAGTCCTTGTCAACGCTCCCGTGTTTCCTTGAGTCTGCCTCCACTATTGCTACCCGCTATTCTCCGTGATCAACAGTGCCTGTTCAACTCTGCTCTCCCGTGTCCCATCGTTACTGCACCTGCTGGTTGCTATTGGCTACCTCCGTGTTCCCGCAGAGACCCGCTGCTGCTACTCCTCAGCACTACTCATCCATCTACTGCTGATCCGCTCTCCACGCTTTCCTGTGTTCCCTGCTGGTCTACCTACCCGTGCGCTGCACCTACTAGACCACCGCTTCACCCATCCAGGGACTTCGCATCCTGCCGGCCTCCTGCCGTTCAGGTATCTCTGCACTCCTGTCTGACTGCCTCCTGAACCACGGTATGCATACTTCTCATTGACTGTGCTGTGTATTGCATACCTTGCTGGACTGTGTTGGTTCTCCTCTGGAGTGTGCTATCCGCTGAGTCTATTGCCATCATTGACTGTGTTATCTTATGCTGGACTACTTCAAGAGACTTTCTATATTGGCAGTATTGTTCAGTCATCTATACATTTATATTGTGCATATCACTGTGGTTCAAAGTCAAGGTGCCCGTGTATATCTTGTGTTGCAGTCTCTCCCCGTGCACCTCCTCACATATATATTCAGTGGTACAACTTGCTGAAGGCAGACCACTGATCCCTGTTTCCTGTATCACCTGTTCCAGTATCCTCTCACATAGCAGTGGTACAACTTGCTATCGCAGACCACTGACTACCCGGATACCTCCACTTGGATTCCACTCCTTCACTCAGACAGCGGTACAACTTGCTATCTGCAGACCGCTGACTCTCATCACCCCCTCGTTTCTGTTGGACATTCCTCCTCACTATAGCAGTGGTACAACTTGCTACCGCAGACCACTGACTACCTTCACGTGTCCTTTGTCCATACAGTTCCTCGTGTATTACTACCTCCATATTGCCAGTGCTGCTAGTCATAGACTTTCCTGAGCATCTCATCACCTGCTATTTCCTGTTCCGTGATCACCCTGCTACCAGAGTACCATATTACCACCTATACTGCTCTGGTAAGCCTATCACCTGGTGATCCCTGGGTAAAGACTCCTAGTGCCCGTGACAGTAAGATCAGGCCATGACAGACCCAGATACGGAACCTACCGCTAAGGAGATGCTGCAGCATCTGGTCAGCCGTGTGGAGCAACAGGATGCTCGCCAACAGCTGTTACTTCAATGTTACCAATCGTTAACCTCCCAAGGAACATCTGGACAGACTGTTACAGCTAATATTGAAGCTCCTGTGCTTGCCTCCGTTTCCCCAGTGCCATCCCAGGTGTCTACAGCTCCTACGCTTCACCTGCCTACTCCGTCAAAATATGACGGGGACCCCAAAACTTGTAGAGGTTTCCTTAACCAATGTTCAGTCCATTTTGAACTCCAACCTCAAAATTTTTCTACCCATCGTTCCAGAGTGGCCTATCTTATCTCATTGTTTTCTGGACAAGCCCTGGCTTGGGCCTCCCCTCTGTGGGAGAGAAACGATCCAATTCTACAAGATAGTGCCAAATTCATTTCCACGTTCCGAAGTGTGTTCGATGAACCAGGTCGTGTGACTTCCGCTGCTTCCAGCATTCTTCGTTTGCGACAAGGCTCCCATACAGTAGGACAGTATGTCATTCAATTTAGGATCCTAGCCTCTGAACTTCAGTGGAACACTGAAGCATTAGTTGCCGCCTTCTGGCAGGGGCTCTCCGATAAAATTAAAGATGCACTGACTACCCAAGAGCTTCCTTCGTCACTAGAAGATTTGATCTCTCTTTGCCATCGTGTAGATATGAGATTTCGTGAAAGAGAGTCTGAGAAAACAACGGCTGTCAAAGCACCTCTTCGTTCAAACCCTCAATTTCGTCCAGCTCCATCCTCTGTGATTCCCATGGAGATAGGACGTTCCAAATTATCTTCAGAGGAGAGGAGACGAAGAGTAAAGAATAGACTCTGTATCTATTGTGCTGATTCCACGCATATGCTCAGCTCTTGCCCTAAGAGATCGGGAAATGCCAGGCCCTAACTAGTTCTGGAGAGGTGAAGTTAGGGTCCCTGGAGTCCTCTCCATCGTTTATGAAATCTAAAGTCTGCGCTTTTGAGGTTACGATCTCCTTTGCTACCAAATCCTTTGAGTCCCAGGCATTGATTGATTCCGGAGCAGCAGGAAATTTCATTTCTAAATCACTAGTGAATCAATGGTCCCTACCAGTGATCACTTTAAAAACACCCATTACTGTGACGGCTATAGATGGATCACGTCTCATCAACGGTCTCATCACCCAGAGTACGTCTCCAGTAACCCTTCAGATTGGTGCACTACACCATGAAGAAATTTCGTTTTTAATTCTTCCAGTTACGACAAGTCCGATTGTCTTAGGCCTTCCATGGCTTCAGTGTCACTCTCCCTAGATTGACTGGCGCACTCCTCAAGTTATGTCTTGGGGGTCTGAATGTCACCAGCGTTGTCTTTCTCAAGTTATTCCTCTTAAAGTACAGCAATCTTCCATCGCATATTCCTCCCCGGGACTCCCTCCTCAGTATGCTTCATTTGCCGATGTGTTTGATAAAGCTCAGTCTGAACGTCTTCCTCCTCATCGTTCTTGGGATTGTCCGATCGACCTTCTACCTGGCAAGACTCCTCCCAGGGGCCGGGTCTATCCTCTCTCGTTACCTGAAACTCAAGCCACATCTGAGTACATACAGGAGAATCTCCAGCGCGGCTTCATTCGACCTTCCACCTCTCCCGCTGGAGCTGGGTTCTTCTTCGTCAAAAAGAAGGATGGATCATTACGCCCTTGTATAGATTTTCGTGGACTCAACGCCATTACTATCAAGAATCGGTATCCCATTCCGCTGATCACTGAGCTATTTGATCGCATCAAGGGAGCTCGGATATTTACTAAGTTGGATCTTCGTGGTGCCTACAATTTAATTAGAATCCGTTCCGGTGACGAATGGAAGACCGCGTTCAACACCAGAGATGGGCATTACGAATATTTAGTAATGCCCTTCGGGCTGTGTAATGCCCCCGCTGTTTTCCAGGGTTTCATCAATGAGATCTTTCGGGACTTATTATATGTATGTGTCGTTGTCTACCTGGACGACATATTGATCTTCTCACAGGACCTGCCTTCTCATCACCAACATGTGGCAGAGGTCCTCTCCAGACTACGGAAAAACTCATTGTTCTGTAAATTGGAAAAATGTTCATTCGAATTACCCCAGATTCCATTCTTGGGGTATATAGTTTCCGGAGTTGGCCTGAAGATGGATCCAGACAAAGTAAATGCTGTACTACATTGGCCTCAGCCAACTACTCTTCGTGCCATCCAGCGTTTTTTAGGTTTTGCCAATTACTATAGACGCTTCATTCAAGACTTTTCATCCATTGCATCTCCTATTGTGGCCCTAACTCGGAAAGGGGCTAATACTAAGCAATGGTCATCTGAGGCTCTCCAAGCCTTTCAAATTCTCAAAGAGTCCTTCTCGTCTGCTCCCATTCTTCGACAGCCTGATGTGACACTTCCCTTCTTCCTAGAAGTAGATGCCTCTAATGTGGGCTTAGGAGCCATTCTCTCCCAACGCTCGGAGCAACAAAAATTACATCCTTGTGCCTTCTATTCTCGGGGTCTTCTGCCCGCAGAGAAAAACTATACTATCGGGGACAAGGAGTTGCTGGCCATCAAAGCTGCATTGGAGGAATGGAGATACTTGTTGGAAGGAGCTCGCCATCCGGTGACGATCTTCACGGATCATAAGAACTTGTCATATTTGCAATCTGCTCAATGCTTGAACCCTCGTCAAGCAAGATGGTCTCTTTTCTTTTCCCGTTTTGAATTAATTATAACCTTCAAACCAGCCGCTAAGAACAAGAAAGCTGACGCTCTATCTCGAGCTTTGGTGACGTCCTCTGATGTAGAAGAGGTTCCCAACCATGCTATTCTAGACCCCAAATGTATTTCTCTGGCTGCTTCATCCACCAAAATGCTACCATTTGGGAAGACCCTCGTGCCTCCTACTCTGAGGAGGAAAATCCTTTCGTGGTTCCATGCCTCTCGTTTTTCCGGACACGCCGGTGAACACAAGACCTTTGAGATTCTCTCTCGAAGTTACTGGTGGCCTTCAATGAGGAGAGACGTCAAAGAGTTTATTGCTTCCTGTGATTTATGTTCTCAGTTCAAATCCTCCCGCAGAACTCCAGCAGGGTTGCTGCGACCACTACCCATTCCGTCCAAACCTTGGACCCATATTAGTATGGATTTCGTTACTGATTTGCCACCAAGTAAGAATCACAATACTATTTGGGTAGTGGTAGACAGATTTTCGAAGATGGCTCATTTCGTCCCTCAGTCCGGTTTACCTTCCTCGTCTACTCTGGCTGAACATTTCATTAAAGAAATCTTCCGCATCCATGGATGTCCGTCTGAGATTGTGTCAGATAGAGGAGTACAATTCGTTTCCAGATTCTGGCGGGCCCTTTGTAAAACCTTGGGCATACGATTAGCACTCTCATCATCGTACCATCCGCAATCTAACGGACAAACGGAACGAGTCAATCAAGATCTTGAGACTTTTATTAGGATGTTCTCTTCAGCCAACCAAGACAACTGGGTAGAATTGCTCCCTTGGGCTGAATTCGCCCATAACAACATGTACCATGAGTCATCATCCAAAACTCCATTCTTTGTGGTTTACGGTCACCATCCGTCTTTTCCGGAATTTCCTGCCCTCCCACCCACCCAAGTTCCTGCTGTGGAGACTGCTTGTCAGACCTTCAAAAATATCTGGTCTCAGGTCAAAACCTGTTTAAAGAAGACATCTAACAAATATAAGTCTTTCGCAGATAAGAAGAGGCGGGCTATTCCACCACTAAAAATTGGAGATCGGGTTTGGTTATCTACCAAAAATATTCGTTTGAAGGTTCCATCTATGAAATTCGCCCCTCGTTTTATTGGTCCATATAGGATCATTCAAGTTATCAATCCAGTATGTGTTAAACTTCTTCTTCCTAAGAATCTTCGGATTTCCAATGCCTTCCATGTGTCCTTACTCAAACCTCTTATTATCAATCGTTTCTCGACTCCTCCCTCAGCACCGCAGCCAGTTCAAGTTCATCAGGAGGAGGATTTCGAGATTACTGAGGTATTGGATGCAAAAATTTCGCGAGGAGTCCTCCGTTTCCTCGTTCATTGGAAGGGCTTTGGTCCTGAAGAGCGTTCATGGATCAAAGCTGAAGATCTTAATGCTCCTGCCCTTCTGAAGAAGTTTTATTCCAAAAATCCGGACAAGCCCGGTTCCAGGCGTTCTGTGCCCACCTTTAAAAGGGGGGGTACTGTCACTCACCGGACTGTGAGTGCTTCTTCCCGGACTATTAGGAACCGTGGACGTCCTCTATCCTGAGGGACTGCGCATGCGCAGCCCTTTCCAAACCTTCAGTGTATGTTCCTTTAACTTAATTGGCAGATCAGGCAACCTCCCTATATTAAGCACCTGTGGTCAACACCACGTTGCCTGATCTTGGAGTCTCATTCCCCATGAGTCTCTGAAGGTGTTCCTGTGTTTCCTCGTTTATTCAGCCCAGCTGATTCCTGTGGTTTCCAAACCACTTCTACCTCTGTGGTTTCCAAACCACTTCTACTACTGTGGTTCCCATACCACTTCTACCATCTACTGTATCATCGTGACTGTGAGCTGATTCCTATCCGCTGCCTCCGTGCACTACAGTCTTCAAACCACTTCTCCTACTGTGGTTCCCATACCACTTCTACCATCTACTGTATCATCGTGACTGTGAGCTGATTCCTATCCGCTGCCTCCGTGCACTACAGTCTTCTAACCACTTCTACTCTACCATTTATTATTGGGACTGTTAGCTGATGCCTATCCGCTGCCTCCGTGCACTACAGTCTTCAACCTGCAACTCGTCTGTGTTTCATCATCGTGACTGCTAGCTGATTCCTATCCGCTGCCTCCGTGCACTACAGTCTTCAACCTGCAACTCGTCTGTGTTTCATCATCGTGACTGCTAGCTGATTCCTATCCGCTGCCTCCGTGCACTACAGTCTTCAACCTGCAACCCGTCTGTGTTTCATCGTGACTGTTTGGCTGATTCCTATCCGCTGCCTCTGTGCGCTTCAGTCTTCAGTCCTTGTCAACGCTCCCGTGTTTCCTTGAGTCTGCCTCCACTATTGCTACCCGCTATTCTCCGTGATCAACAGTGCCTGTTCAACTCTGCTCTCCCGTGTCCCATCGTTACTGCACCTGCTGGTTGCTATTGGCTACCTCCGTGTTCCCGCAGAGACCCGCTGCTGCTACTCCTCAGCACTACTCATCCATCTACTGCTGATCCGCTCTCCACGCTTTCCTGTGTTCCCTGCTGGTCTACCTACCCGTGCGCTGCACCTACTAGACCACCGCTTCACCCATCCAGGGACTTCGCATCCTGCCGGCCTCCTGCCGTTCAGGTATCTCTGCACTCCTGTCTGACTGCCTCCTGAACCACGGTATGCATACTTCTCATTGACTGTGCTGTGTATTGCATACCTTGCTGGACTGTGTTGGTTCTCCTCTGGAGTGTGCTATCCGCTGAGTCTATTGCCATCATTGACTGTGTTATCTTATGCTGGACTACTTCAAGAGACTTTCTATATTGGCAGTATTGTTCAGTCATCTATACATTTATATTGTGCATATCACTGTGGTTCAAAGTCAAGGTGCCCGTGTATATCTTGTGTTGCAGTCTCTCCCCGTGCACCTCCTCACATATATATTCAGTGGTACAACTTGCTGAAGGCAGACCACTGATCCCTGTTTCCTGTATCACCTGTTCCAGTATCCTCTCACATAGCAGTGGTACAACTTGCTATCGCAGACCACTGACTACCCGGATACCTCCACTTGGATTCCACTCCTTCACTCAGACAGCGGTACAACTTGCTATCTGCAGACCGCTGACTCTCATCACCCCCTCGTTTCTGTTGGACATTCCTCCTCACTATAGCAGTGGTACAACTTGCTACCGCAGACCACTGACTACCTTCACGTGTCCTTTGTCCATACAGTTCCTCGTGTATTACTACCTCCATATTGCCAGTGCTGCTAGTCATAGACTTTCCTGAGCATCTCATCACCTGCTATTTCCTGTTCCGTGATCACCCTGCTACCAGAGTACCATATTACCACCTATACTGCTCTGGTAAGCCTATCACCTGGTGATCCCTGGGTAAAGACTCCTAGTGCCCGTGACAGTAAGATCAGGCCATGACAGACCCAGATACGGAACCTACCGCTAAGGAGATGCTGCAGCATCTGGTCAGCCGTGTGGAGCAACAGGATGCTCGCCAACAGCTGTTACTTCAATGTTACCAATCGTTAACCTCCCAAGGAACATCTGGACAGACTGTTACAGCTAATATTGAAGCTCCTGTGCTTGCCTCCGTTTCCCCAGTGCCATCCCAGGTGTCTACAGCTCCTACGCTTCACCTGCCTACTCCGTCAAAATATGACGGGGACCCCAAAACTTGTAGAGGTTTCCTTAACCAATGTTCAGTCCATTTTGAACTCCAACCTCAAAATTTTTCTACCCATCGTTCCAGAGTGGCCTATCTTATCTCATTGTTTTCTGGACAAGCCCTGGCTTGGGCCTCCCCTCTGTGGGAGAGAAACGATCCAATTCTACAAGATAGTGCCAAATTCATTTCCACGTTCCGAAGTGTGTTCGATGAACCAGGTCGTGTGACTTCCACTGCTTCCAGCATTCTTCGTTTGCGACAAGGCTCCCATACAGTAGGACAGTATGTCATTCAATTTAGGATCCTAGCCTCTGAACTTCAGTGGAACACTGAAGCATTAGTTGCCGCCTTCTGGCAGGGGCTCTCCGATAAAATTAAAGATGCACTGACTACCCAAGAGCTTCCTTCGTCACTAGAAGATTTGATCTCTCTTTGCCATCGTGTAGATATGAGATTTCGTGAAAGAGAGTCTGAGAAAACAACGGCTGTCAAAGCACCTCTTCGTTCAAACCCTCAATTTCGTCCAGCTCCATCCTCTGTGATTCCCATGGAGATAGGACGTTCCAAATTATCTTCAGAGGAGAGGAGACGAAGAGTAAAGAATAGACTCTGTATCTATTGTGCTGATTCCACGCATATGCTCAGCTCTTGCCCTAAGAGATCGGGAAATGCCAGGCCCTAACTAGTTCTGGAGAGGTGAAGTTAGGGTCCCTGGAGTCCTCTCCATCGTTTATGAAATCTAAAGTCTGCGCTTTTGAGGTTACGATCTCCTTTGCTACCAAATCCTTTGAGTCCCAGGCATTGATTGATTCCGGAGCAGCAGGAAATTTCATTTCTAAATCACTAGTGAATCAATGGTCCCTACCAGTGATCACTTTAAAAACACCCATTACTGTGACGGCTATAGATGGATCACGTCTCATCAACGGTCTCATCACCCAGAGTACGTCTCCAGTAACCCTTCAGATTGGTGCACTACACCATGAAGAAATTTCGTTTTTAATTCTTCCAGTTACGACAAGTCCGATTGTCTTAGGCCTTCCATGGCTTCAGTGTCACTCTCCCCAGATTGACTGGCGCACTCCTCAAGTTATGTCTTGGGGGTCTGAATGTCACCAGCGTTGTCTTTCTCAAGTTATTCCTCTTAAAGTACAGCAATCTTCCATCGCATATTCCTCCCCGGGACTCCCTCCTCAGTATGCTTCATTTGCCGATGTGTTTGATAAAGCTCAGTCTGAACGTCTTCCTCCTCATCGTTCTTGGGATTGTCCGATCGACCTTCTACCTGGCAAGACTCCTCCCAGGGGCCGGGTCTATCCTCTCTCGTTACCTGAAACTCAAGCCACATCTGAGTACATACAGGAGAATCTCCAGCGCGGCTTCATTCGACCTTCCACCTCTCCCGCTGGAGCTGGGTTCTTCTTCGTCAAAAAGAAGGATGGATCATTACGCCCTTGTATAGATTTTCGTGGACTCAACGCCATTACTATCAAGAATCGGTATCCCATTCCGCTGATCACTGAGCTATTTGATCGCATCAAGGGAGCTCGGATATTTACTAAGTTGGATCTTCGTGGTGCCTACAATTTAATTAGAATCCGTTCCGGTGACGAATGGAAGACCGCGTTCAACACCAGAGATGGGCATTACGAATATTTAGTAATGCCCTTCGGGCTGTGTAATGCCCCCGCTGTTTTCCAGGGTTTCATCAATGAGATCTTTCGGGACTTATTATATGTATGTGTCGTTGTCTACCTGGACGACATATTGATCTTCTCACAGGACCTGCCTTCTCATCACCAACATGTGGCAGAGGTCCTCTCCAGACTACGGAAAAACTCATTGTTCTGTAAATTGGAAAAATGTTCATTCGAATTACCCCAGATTCCATTCTTGGGGTATATAGTTTCCGGAGTTGGCCTGAAGATGGATCCAGACAAAGTAAATGCTGTACTACATTGGCCTCAGCCAACTACTCTTCGTGCCATCCAGCGTTTTTTAGGTTTTGCCAATTACTATAGACGCTTCATTCAAGACTTTTCATCCATTGCATCTCCTATTGTGGCCCTAACTCGGAAAGGGGCTAATACTAAGCAATGGTCATCTGAGGCTCTCCAAGCCTTTCAAATTCTCAAAGAGTCCTTCTCGTCTGCTCCCATTCTTCGACAGCCTGATGTGACACTTCCCTTCTTCCTAGAAGTAGATGCCTCTAATGTGGGCTTAGGAGCCATTCTCTCCCAACGCTCGGAGCAACAAAAATTACATCCTTGTGCCTTCTATTCTCGGGGTCTTCTGCCCGCAGAGAAAAACTATACTATCGGGGACAAGGAGTTGCTGGCCATCAAAGCTGCATTGGAGGAATGGAGATACTTGTTGGAAGGAGCTCGCCATCCGGTGACGATCTTCACGGATCATAAGAACTTGTCATATTTGCAATCTGCTCAATGCTTGAACCCTCGTCAAGCAAGATGGTCTCTTTTCTTTTCCCGTTTTGAATTAATTATAACCTTCAAACCAGCCGCTAAGAACAAGAAAGCTGACGCTCTATCTCGAGCTTTGGTGACGTCCTCTGATGTAGAAGAGGTTCCCAACCATGCTATTCTAGACCCCAAATGTATTTCTCTGGCTGCTTCATCCACCAAAATGCTACCATTTGGGAAGACCCTCGTGCCTCCTACTCTGAGGAGGAAAATCCTTTCGTGGTTCCATGCCTCTCGTTTTTCCGGACACGCCGGTGAACACAAGACCTTTGAGATTCTCTCTCGAAGTTACTGGTGGCCTTCAATGAGGAGAGACGTCAAAGAGTTTATTGCTTCCTGTGATTTATGTTCTCAGTTCAAATCCTCCCGCAGAACTCCAGCAGGGTTGCTGCGACCACTACCCATTCCGTCCAAACCTTGGACCCATATTAGTATGGATTTCGTTACTGATTTGCCACCAAGTAAGAATCACAATACTATTTGGGTAGTGGTAGACAGATTTTCGAAGATGGCTCATTTCGTCCCTCAGTCCGGTTTACCTTCCTCGTCTACTCTGGCTGAACATTTCATTAAAGAAATCTTCCGCATCCATGGATGTCCGTCTGAGATTGTGTCAGATAGAGGAGTACAATTCGTTTCCAGATTCTGGCGGGCCCTTTGTAAAACCTTGGGCATACGATTAGCACTCTCATCATCGTACCATCCGCAATCTAACGGACAAACGGAACGAGTCAATCAAGATCTTGAGACTTTTATTAGGATGTTCTCTTCAGCCAACCAAGACAACTGGGTAGAATTGCTCCCTTGGGCTGAATTCGCCCATAACAACATGTACCATGAGTCATCATCCAAAACTCCATTCTTTGTGGTTTACGGTCACCATCCGTCTTTTCCGGAATTTCCTGCCCTCCCACCCACCCAAGTTCCTGCTGTGGAGACTGCTTGTCAGACCTTCAAAAATATCTGGTCTCAGGTCAAAACCTGTTTAAAGAAGACATCTAACAAATATAAGTCTTTCGCAGATAAGAAGAGGCGGGCTATTCCACCACTAAAAATTGGAGATCGGGTTTGGTTATCTACCAAAAATATTCGTTTGAAGGTTCCATCTATGAAATTCGCCCCTCGTTTTATTGGTCCATATAGGATCATTCAAGTTATCAATCCAGTATGTGTTAAACTTCTTCTTCCTAAGAATCTTCGGATTTCCAATGCCTTCCATGTGTCCTTACTCAAACCTCTTATTATCAATCGTTTCTCGACTCCTCCCTCAGCACCGCAGCCAGTTCAAGTTCATCAGGAGGAGGATTTCGAGATTACTGAGGTATTGGATGCAAAAATTTCGCGAGGAGTCCTCCGTTTCCTCGTTCATTGGAAGGGCTTTGGTCCTGAAGAGCGTTCATGGATCAAAGCTGAAGATCTTAATGCTCCTGCCCTTCTGAAGAAGTTTTATTCCAAAAATCCGGACAAGCCCGGTTCCAGGCGTTCTGTGCCCACCTTTAAAAGGGGGGGTACTGTCACTCACCGGACTGTGAGTGCTTCTTCCCGGACTATTAGGAACCGTGGACGTCCTCTATCCTGAGGGACTGCGCATGCGCAGCCCTTTCCAAACCTTCAGTGTATGTTCCTTTAACTTAATTGGCAGATCAGGCAACCTCCCTATATTAAGCACCTGTGGTCAACACCACGTTGCCTGATCTTGGAGTCTCATTCCCCATGAGTCTCTGAAGGTGTTCCTGTGTTTCCTCGTTTATTCAGCCCAGCTGATTCCTGTGGTTTCCAAACCACTTCTACCTCTGTGGTTTCCAAACCACTTCTACTACTGTGGTTCCCATACCACTTCTACCATCTACTGTATCATCGTGACTGTGAGCTGATTCCTATCCGCTGCCTCCGTGCACTACAGTCTTCAAACCACTTCTCCTACTGTGGTTCCCATACCACTTCTACCATCTACTGTATCATCGTGACTGTGAGCTGATTCCTATCCGCTGCCTCCGTGCACTACAGTCTTCTAACCACTTCTACTCTACCATTTATTATTGGGACTGTTAGCTGATGCCTATCCGCTGCCTCCGTGCACTACAGTCTTCAACCTGCAACTCGTCTGTGTTTCATCATCGTGACTGCTAGCTGATTCCTATCCGCTGCCTCCGTGCACTACAGTCTTCAACCTGCAACTCGTCTGTGTTTCATCATCGTGACTGCTAGCTGATTCCTATCCGCTGCCTCCGTGCACTACAGTCTTCAACCTGCAACCCGTCTGTGTTTCATCGTGACTGTTTGGCTGATTCCTATCCGCTGCCTCTGTGCGCTTCAGTCTTCAGTCCTTGTCAACGCTCCCGTGTTTCCTTGAGTCTGCCTCCACTATTGCTACCCGCTATTCTCCGTGATCAACAGTGCCTGTTCAACTCTGCTCTCCCGTGTCCCATCGTTACTGCACCTGCTGGTTGCTATTGGCTACCTCCGTGTTCCCGCAGAGACCCGCTGCTGCTACTCCTCAGCACTACTCATCCATCTACTGCTGATCCGCTCTCCACGCTTTCCTGTGTTCCCTGCTGGTCTACCTACCCGTGCGCTGCACCTACTAGACCACCGCTTCACCCATCCAGGGACTTCGCATCCTGCCGGCCTCCTGCCGTTCAGGTATCTCTGCACTCCTGTCTGACTGCCTCCTGAACCACGGTATGCATACTTCTCATTGACTGTGCTGTGTATTGCATACCTTGCTGGACTGTGTTGGTTCTCCTCTGGAGTGTGCTATCCGCTGAGTCTATTGCCATCATTGACTGTGTTATCTTATGCTGGACTACTTCAAGAGACTTTCTATATTGGCAGTATTGTTCAGTCATCTATACATTTATATTGTGCATATCACTGTGGTTCAAAGTCAAGGTGCCCGTGTATATCTTGTGTTGCAGTCTCTCCCCGTGCACCTCCTCACATATATATTCAGTGGTACAACTTGCTGAAGGCAGACCACTGATCCCTGTTTCCTGTATCACCTGTTCCAGTATCCTCTCACATAGCAGTGGTACAACTTGCTATCGCAGACCACTGACTACCCGGATACCTCCACTTGGATTCCACTCCTTCACTCAGACAGCGGTACAACTTGCTATCTGCAGACCGCTGACTCTCATCACCCCCTCGTTTCTGTTGGACATTCCTCCTCACTATAGCAGTGGTACAACTTGCTACCGCAGACCACTGACTACCTTCACGTGTCCTTTGTCCATACAGTTCCTCGTGTATTACTACCTCCATATTGCCAGTGCTGCTAGTCATAGACTTTCCTGAGCATCTCATCACCTGCTATTTCCTGTTCCGTGATCACCCTGCTACCAGAGTACCATATTACCACCTATACTGCTCTGGTAAGCCTATCACCTGGTGATCCCTGGGTAAAGACTCCTAGTGCCCGTGACAGTAAGATCAGGCCATGACAGACCCAGATACGGAACCTACCGCTAAGGAGATGCTGCAGCATCTGGTCAGCCGTGTGGAGCAACAGGATGCTCGCCAACAGCTGTTACTTCAATGTTACCAATCGTTAACCTCCCAAGGAACATCTGGACAGACTGTTACAGCTAATATTGAAGCTCCTGTGCTTGCCTCCGTTTCCCCAGTGCCATCCCAGGTGTCTACAGCTCCTACGCTTCACCTGCCTACTCCGTCAAAATATGACGGGGACCCCAAAACTTGTAGAGGTTTCCTTAACCAATGTTCAGTCCATTTTGAACTCCAACCTCAAAATTTTTCTACCCATCGTTCCAGAGTGGCCTATCTTATCTCATTGTTTTCTGGACAAGCCCTGGCTTGGGCCTCCCCTCTGTGGGAGAGAAACGATCCAATTCTACAAGATAGTGCCAAATTCATTTCCACGTTCCGAAGTGTGTTCGATGAACCAGGTCGTGTGACTTCCGCTGCTTCCAGCATTCTTCGTTTGCGACAAGGCTCCCATACAGTAGGACAGTATGTCATTCAATTTAGGATCCTAGCCTCTGAACTTCAGTGGAACACTGAAGCATTAGTTGCCGCCTTCTGGCAGGGGCTCTCCGATAAAATTAAAGATGCACTGACTACCCAAGAGCTTCCTTCGTCACTAGAAGATTTGATCTCTCTTTGCCATCGTGTAGATATGAGATTTCGTGAAAGAGAGTCTGAGAAAACAACGGCTGTCAAAGCACCTCTTCGTTCAAACCCTCAATTTCGTCCAGCTCCATCCTCTGTGATTCCCATGGAGATAGGACGTTCCAAATTATCTTCAGAGGAGAGGAGACGAAGAGTAAAGAATAGACTCTGTATCTATTGTGCTGATTCCACGCATATGCTCAGCTCTTGCCCTAAGAGATCGGGAAATGCCAGGCCCTAACTAGTTCTGGAGAGGTGAAGTTAGGGTCCCTGGAGTCCTCTCCATCGTTTATGAAATCTAAAGTCTGCGCTTTTGAGGTTACGATCTCCTTTGCTACCAAATCCTTTGAGTCCCAGGCATTGATTGATTCCGGAGCAGCAGGAAATTTCATTTCTAAATCACTAGTGAATCAATGGTCCCTACCAGTGATCACTTTAAAAACACCCATTACTGTGACGGCTATAGATGGATCACGTCTCATCAACGGTCTCATCACCCAGAGTACGTCTCCAGTAACCCTTCAGATTGGTGCACTACACCATGAAGAAATTTCGTTTTTAATTCTTCCAGTTACGACAAGTCCGATTGTCTTAGGCCTTCCATGGCTTCAGTGTCACTCTCCCCAGATTGACTGGCGCACTCCTCAAGTTATGTCTTGGGGGTCTGAATGTCACCAGCGTTGTCTTTCTCAAGTTATTCCTCTTAAAGTACAGCAATCTTCCATCGCATATTCCTCCCCGGGACTCCCTCCTCAGTATGCTTCATTTGCCGATGTGTTTGATAAAGCTCAGTCTGAACGTCTTCCTCCTCATCGTTCTTGGGATTGTCCGATCGACCTTCTACCTGGCAAGACTCCTCCCAGGGGCCGGGTCTATCCTCTCTCGTTACCTGAAACTCAAGCCACATCTGAGTACATACAGGAGAATCTCCAGCGCGGCTTCATTCGACCTTCCACCTCTCCCGCTGGAGCTGGGTTCTTCTTCGTCAAAAAGAAGGATGGATCATTACGCCCTTGTATAGATTTTCGTGGACTCAACGCCATTACTATCAAGAATCGGTATCCCATTCCGCTGATCACTGAGCTATTTGATCGCATCAAGGGAGCTCGGATATTTACTAAGTTGGATCTTCGTGGTGCCTACAATTTAATTAGAATCCGTTCCGGTGACGAATGGAAGACCGCGTTCAACACCAGAGATGGGCATTACGAATATTTAGTAATGCCCTTCGGGCTGTGTAATGCCCCCGCTGTTTTCCAGGGTTTCATCAATGAGATCTTTCGGGACTTATTATATGTATGTGTCGTTGTCTACCTGGACGACATATTGATCTTCTCACAGGACCTGCCTTCTCATCACCAACATGTGGCAGAGGTCCTCTCCAGACTACGGAAAAACTCATTGTTCTGTAAATTGGAAAAATGTTCATTCGAATTACCCCAGATTCCATTCTTGGGGTATATAGTTTCCGGAGTTGGCCTGAAGATGGATCCAGACAAAGTAAATGCTGTACTACATTGGCCTCAGCCAACTACTCTTCGTGCCATCCAGCGTTTTTTAGGTTTTGCCAATTACTATAGACGCTTCATTCAAGACTTTTCATCCATTGCATCTCCTATTGTGGCCCTAACTCGGAAAGGGGCTAATACTAAGCAATGGTCATCTGAGGCTCTCCAAGCCTTTCAAATTCTCAAAGAGTCCTTCTCGTCTGCTCCCATTCTTCGACAGCCTGATGTGACACTTCCCTTCTTCCTAGAAGTAGATGCCTCTAATGTGGGCTTAGGAGCCATTCTCTCCCAACGCTCGGAGCAACAAAAATTACATCCTTGTGCCTTCTATTCTCGGGGTCTTCTGCCCGCAGAGAAAAACTATACTATCGGGGACAAGGAGTTGCTGGCCATCAAAGCTGCATTGGAGGAATGGAGATACTTGTTGGAAGGAGCTCGCCATCCGGTGACGATCTTCACGGATCATAAGAACTTGTCATATTTGCAATCTGCTCAATGCTTGAACCCTCGTCAAGCAAGATGGTCTCTTTTCTTTTCCCGTTTTGAATTAATTATAACCTTCAAACCAGCCGCTAAGAACAAGAAAGCTGACGCTCTATCTCGAGCTTTGGTGACGTCCTCTGATGTAGAAGAGGTTCCCAACCATGCTATTCTAGACCCCAAATGTATTTCTCTGGCTGCTTCATCCACCAAAATGCTACCATTTGGGAAGACCCTCGTGCCTCCTACTCTGAGGAGGAAAATCCTTTCGTGGTTCCATGCCTCTCGTTTTTCCGGACACGCCGGTGAACACAAGACCTTTGAGATTCTCTCTCGAAGTTACTGGTGGCCTTCAATGAGGAGAGACGTCAAAGAGTTTATTGCTTCCTGTGATTTATGTTCTCAGTTCAAATCCTCCCGCAGAACTCCAGCAGGGTTGCTGCGACCACTACCCATTCCGTCCAAACCTTGGACCCATATTAGTATGGATTTCGTTACTGATTTGCCACCAAGTAAGAATCACAATACTATTTGGGTAGTGGTAGACAGATTTTCGAAGATGGCTCATTTCGTCCCTCAGTCCGGTTTACCTTCCTCGTCTACTCTGGCTGAACATTTCATTAAAGAAATCTTCCGCATCCATGGATGTCCGTCTGAGATTGTGTCAGATAGAGGAGTACAATTCGTTTCCAGATTCTGGCGGGCCCTTTGTAAAACCTTGGGCATACGATTAGCACTCTCATCATCGTACCATCCGCAATCTAACGGACAAACGGAACGAGTCAATCAAGATCTTGAGACTTTTATTAGGATGTTCTCTTCAGCCAACCAAGACAACTGGGTAGAATTGCTCCCTTGGGCTGAATTCGCCCATAACAACATGTACCACGAGTCATCATCCAAAACTCCATTCTTTGTGGTTTACGGTCACCATCCGTCTTTTCCGGAATTTCCTGCCCTCCCACCCACCCAAGTTCCTGCTGTGGAGACTGCTTGTCAGACCTTCAAAAATATCTGGTCTCAGGTCAAAACCTGTTTAAAGAAGACATCTAACAAATATAAGTCTTTCGCAGATAAGAAGAGGCGGGCTATTCCACCACTAAAAATTGGAGATCGGGTTTGGTTATCTACCAAAAATATTCGTTTGAAGGTTCCATCTATGAAATTCGCCCCTCGTTTTATTGGTCCATATAGGATCATTCAAGTTATCAATCCAGTATGTGTTAAACTTCTTCTTCCTAAGAATCTTAGGATTTCCAATGCCTTCCATGTGTCCTTACTCAAACCTCTTATTATCAATCGTTTCTCGACTCCTCCCTCAGCACCGCAGCCAGTTCAAGTTCATCAGGAGGAGGATTTCGAGATTACTGAGGTATTGGATGCAAAAATTTCGCGAGGAGTCCTCCGTTTCCTCGTTCATTGGAAGGGCTTTGGTCCTGAAGAGCGTTCATGGATCAAAGCTGAAGATCTTAATGCTCCTGCCCTTCTGAAGAAGTTTTATTCCAAAAATCCGGACAAGCCCGGTTCCAGGCGTTCTGTGCCCACCTTTAAAAGGGGGGGTACTGTCACTCACCGGACTGTGAGTGCTTCTTCCCGGACTATTAGGAACCGTGGACGTCCTCTATCCTGAGGGACTGCGCATGCGCAGCCCTTTCCAAACCTTCAGTGTATGTTCCTTTAACTTAATTGGCAGATCAGGCAACCTCCCTATATTAAGCACCTGTGGTCAACACCACGTTGCCTGATCTTGGAGTCTCATTCCCCATGAGTCTCTGAAGGTGTTCCTGTGTTTCCTCGTTTATTCAGCCCAGCTGATTCCTGTGGTTTCCAAACCACTTCTACCTCTGTGGTTTCCAAACCACTTCTACTACTGTGGTTCCCATACCACTTCTACCATCTACTGTATCATCGTGACTGTGAGCTGATTCCTATCCGCTGCCTCCGTGCACTACAGTCTTCAAACCACTTCTCCTACTGTGGTTCCCATACCACTTCTACCATCTACTGTATCATCGTGACTGTGAGCTGATTCCTATCCGCTGCCTCCGTGCACTACAGTCTTCTAACCACTTCTACTCTACCATTTATTATTGGGACTGTTAGCTGATGCCTATCCGCTGCCTCCGTGCACTACAGTCTTTCATTCACTTCCATTCACCTGTTCATGATTGTGACTGCCAGCTGATTCCTATCCGCTGCCTCCGTGCACTACAGGCTGCAACCTGCAACTCGTCTGTGTTTGATCATCGTGACTGCTAGCTGATTCCTATCCGCTGCCTCCGTGCACTACAGTCTTCAACCTGCAACTCGTCTGTGTTTCATCATCGTGACTGCTAGCTGATTCCTATCCGCTGCCTCCGTGCACTACAGTCTTCAACCTGCAACTCGTCTGTGTTTCATCATCGTGACTGCTAGCTGATTCCTATCCGCTGCCTCCGTGCACTACAGTCTTCAACCTGCAACCCGTCTGTGTTTCATCGTGACTGTTTGGCTGATTCCTATCCGCTGCCTCTGTGCGCTTCAGTCTTCAGTCCTTGTCAACGCTCCCGTGTTTCCTTGAGTCTGCCTCCACTATTGCTACCCGCTATTCTCCGTGATCAACAGTGCCTGTTCAACTCTGCTCTCCCGTGTCCCATCGTTACTGCACCTGCTGGTTGCTATTGGCTACCTCCGTGTTCCCGCAGAGACCCGCTGCTGCTACTCCTCAGCACTACTCATCCATCTACTGCTGATCCGCTCTCCACGCTTTCCTGTGTTCCCTGCTGGTCTACCTACCCGTGCGCTGCACCTACTAGACCACCGCTTCACCCATCCAGGGACTTCGCATCCTGCCGGCCTCCTGCCGTTCAGGTATCTCTGCACTCCTGTCTGACTGCCTCCTGAACCACGGTATGCATACTTCTCATTGACTGTGCTGTGTATTGCATACCTTGCTGGACTGTGTTGGTTCTCCTCTGGAGTGTGCTATCCGCTGAGTCTATTGCCATCATTGACTGTGTTATCTTATGCTGGACTACTTCAAGAGACTTTCTATATTGGCAGTATTGTTCAGTCATCTATACATTTATATTGTGCATATCACTGTGGTTCAAAGTCAAGGTGCCCGTGTATATCTTGTGTTGCAGTCTCTCCCCGTGCACCTCCTCACATATATATTCAGTGGTACAACTTGCTGAAGGCAGACCACTGATCCCTGTTTCCTGTATCACCTGTTCCAGTATCCTCTCACATAGCAGTGGTACAACTTGCTATCGCAGACCACTGACTACCCGGATACCTCCACTTGGATTCCACTCCTTCACTCAGACAGCGGTACAACTTGCTATCTGCAGACCGCTGACTCTCATCACCCCCTCGTTTCTGTTGGACATTCCTCCTCACTATAGCAGTGGTACAACTTGCTACCGCAGACCACTGACTACCTTCACGTGTCCTTTGTCCATACAGTTCCTCGTGTATTACTACCTCCATATTGCCAGTGCTGCTAGTCATAGACTTTCCTGAGCATCTCATCACCTGCTATTTCCTGTTCCGTGATCACCCTGCTACCAGAGTACCATATTACCACCTATACTGCTCTGGTAAGCCTATCACCTGGTGATCCCTGGGTAAAGACTCCTAGTGCCCGTGACAGATAGACAGACAGACAGACTGATTTCAACTGGAAGCAGTGCTTACATATTGCTTAATTTTTGGTGGTTATTAAATAGTATGGGTAGGCAAGAAAAGTGCATATATCTTTTATTAGCATAAACTTACCCAAATGCGCTCTTGCATATTTAAGGCATTCAAAGTAATAATATTTCACAGCATTAATACAGTTATGTACTAGACTGGACAATGGTAAGCAGAGCCAGTACTTATATCAACAATGGCCTTATCTGTGTGAAGTTTGTATGTTCTCCCTGTGTTTGCGTGGGTTTCCTCCCACACTCCAAAAAACATACTGTTAGGTTAATTGGCTGCTATCAAAATTGACCCTAGTCTCTCCCTCTCTGTCTGTGTGTGAGTGTGTGTCTATATTAGGGAATTTAGACTGTAAGCTCCAATAGGGTAGGGACTGATGTGAATGGGTTCTCTGTACAGCGCTGCGCTATTAGTGACACTATATAAATAAATGATAATGAGGATGATGATGATATGTGTTTACTATGCCTATACACATAGCCAGCTTTCACACTTGATTGGCAGATTAATGCATCATTATTGCTAAGTTTGATAACAGTTGTCTAATACAGTGACACTGGTAGAGAAAACCACTATAGACATTCACATAAGCAGCTCTCATCATCATCATTTATGGCATAAGACTTCTTTAATTATACTAAGTTTTTGAGCAGGTCTGCATTATACTTAATTATATAAGGGAGATGTACTTTTAGTAAAAAGTAGCTCTCCAATTTCAAAAGTACATCAACGTAGTATTAATACTTAGATTTAAAGATTTTCTGGGATAAATGAAATACATTCCCAGCAGCCATCTCCCTTTGCCTCTATCTTATTGCATATTTTGTCCTAATGTGCTTTCATATTTACATGTCACCATGTTTCCATTGGCTAGTACCTTAAAGTCAGATGTCTGTCAAGCAAACTGACCAGTGACAGAATTGCTTTGTGAGGTTTACATCTTTATGACATCAAATGCTTCACATGAAAAATGCAGTTCATTGTCAAAAATCAGCTATATTAGGAGAGTGAGAATTGTGTTTTAGCATCAATTACACACTAAATATGCTGTCATTGTGTATGTTTAATGGATGTCTTTCAGTTTTAAAGATAGACAGACGGATAGATAGATAGAAAGATAGAAAGATAGATAGATAGAAAGATAGAAAGATAGATAGATAGATAGATAGATAGACAGACAGACAGACTGATTTCAACTGGAAGCAGTGCTTACATATTGCTTAATTTTTGGTGGTTATTAAATAGTATGGGTAGGCAAGAAAAGTGCATATATCTTTTATTAGCATAAACTTACCCAAATGCGCTCTTGCATATTTAAGGCATTCAAAGTAATAATATTTCACAGCATTAATACAGTTATGTACTAGACTGGACAATGGTAAGCAGAGCCAGTACTTATATCAACAATGGCCTTATCTGTGTGAAGTTTGTATGTTCTCCCTGTGTTTGCGTGGGTTTCCTCCGGGTGCTGTGGTTTCCTCCCACACTCCAAAAAACATACTGTTAGGTTAATTGGCTGCTATCAAAATTGACCCTAGTCTCTCCCTCTCTGTCTGTGTGTTAGTGTGTGTCTATATTAGGGAATTTAGACTGTAAGCTCCAATAGGGTAGGGACTGATGTGAATGGGTTCTCTGTACAGCGCTGCGCTATTAGTGACACTATATAAATAAATGATAATGAGGATGATGATGATATGTGTTTACTATGCCTATACACATAGCCAGCTTTCACACTTGATTGGCAGATTAATGCATCATTATTGCTAAGTTTGATAACAGTTGTCTAATACAGTGACACTGGTAGAGAAAACCACTATAGACATTCACATAAGCAGCTCTCATCATCATCATTTATGGCATAAGACTTCTTTAATTATACTAAGTTTTTGAGCAGGTCTGCATTATACTTAATTATATAAGGGAGATGTACTTTTAGTAAAAAGTAGCTCTCCAATTTCAAAAGTACATCAACGTAGTATTAATACTTAGATTTAAAGATTTTCTGGGATAAATGAAATACATTCCCAGCAGCCATCTCCCTTTGCCTCTATCTTATTGCATATTTTGTCCTAATGTGCTTTCATATTTACATGTCACCATGTTTCCATTGGCTAGTACCTTAAAGTCAGATGTCTGTCAAGCAAACTGACCAGTGACAGAATTGCTTTGTGAGGTTTACATCTTTATGACATCAAATGCTTCACATGAAAAATGCAGTTCATTGTCAAAAATCAGCTATATTAGGAGAGTGAGAATTGTGTTTTAGCATCAATTACACACTAAATATGCTGTCATTGTGTATGTTTAATGGATGTCTTTCAGTTTTAAAGATAGACAGACGGATAGATAGATAGAAAGATAGAAAGATAGATAGATAGAAAGATAGAAAGATAGATAGATAGATAGATAGATAGATAGACAGACAGACAGACTGATTTCAACTGGAAGCAGTGCTTACATATTGCTTAATTTTTGGTGGTTATTAAATAGTATGGGTAGGCAAGAAAAGTGCATATATCTTTTATTAGCATAAACTTACCCAAATGCGCTCTTGCATATTTAAGGCATTCAAAGTAATAATATTTCACAGCATTAATACAGTTATGTACTAGACTGGACAATGGTAAGCAGAGCCAGTACTTATATCAACAATGGCCTTATCTGTGTGAAGTTTGTATGTTCTCCCTGTGTTTGCGTGGGTTTCCTCCGGGTGCTGTGGTTTCCTCCCACACTCCAAAAAACATACTGTTAGGTTAATTGGCTGCTATCAAAATTGACCCTAGTCTCTCCCTCTCTGTCTGTGTGTTAGTGTGTGTCTATATTAGGGAATTTAGACTGTAAGCTCCAATAGGGTAGGGACTGATGTGAATGGGTTCTCTGTACAGCGCTGCGCTATTAGTGACACTATATAAATAAATGATAATGAGGATGATGATGATATGTGTTTACTATGCCTATACACATAGCCAGCTTTCACACTTGATTGGCAGATTAATGCATCATTATTGCTAAGTTTGATAACAGTTGTCTAATACAGTGACACTGGTAGAGAAAACCACTATAGACATTCACATAAGCAGCTCTCATCATCATCATTTATGGCATAAGACTTCTTTAATTATACTAAGTTTTTGAGCAGGTCTGCATTATACTTAATTATATAAGGGAGATGTACTTTTAGTAAAAAGTAGCTCTCCAATTTCAAAAGTACATCAACGTAGTATTAATACTTAGATTTAAAGATTTTCTGGGATAAATGAAATACATTCCCAGCAGCCATCTCCCTTTGCCTCTATCTTATTGCATATTTTGTCCTAATGTGCTTTCATACTTACATGTCACCATGTTTCCATTGGCTAGTACCTTAAAGTCAGATGTCTGTCAAGCAAACTGACCAGTGACAGAATTGCTTTGTGAGGTTTACATCTTTATGACATCAAATGCTTCACATGAAAAATGCAGTTCATTGTCAAAAATCAGCTATATTAGGAGAGTGAGAATTGTGTTTTAGCATCAATTACACACTAAATATGCTGTCATTGTGTATGTTTAATGGATGTCTTTCAGTTTTAAAGATAGACAAACGGATAGATAGATAGAAAGATAGATAGATAGAAAGATAGAAAGATAGATAGATAGATAGATAGATAGATAGATAGATAGATAGATAGACAGACAGACAGACTGATTTCAACTGGAAGCAGTGCTTACATATTGCTTAATTTTTGGTGGTTATTAAATAGTATGGGTAGGCAAGAAAAGTGCATATATCTTTTATTAGCATAAACTTACCCAAATGCGCTCTTGCATATTTAAGGCATTCAAAGTAATAATATTTCACAGCATTAATACAGTTATGTACTAGACTGGACAATGGTAAGCAGAGCCAGTACTTATATCAACAATGGCCTTATCTGTGTGAAGTTTGTATGTTCTCCCTGTGTTTGCGTGGGTTTCCTCCCACACTCCAAAAAACATACTGTTAGGTTAATTGGCTGCTATCAAAATTGACCCTAGTCTCTCCCTCTCTGTCTGTGTGTGAGTGTGTGTCTATATTAGGGAATTTAGACTGTAAGCTCCAATAGGGTAGGGACTGATGTGAATGGGTTCTCTGTACAGCGCTGCGCTATTAGTGACACTATATAAATAAATGATAATGAGGATGATGATGATATGTGTTTACTATGCCTATACACATAGCCAGCTTTCACACTTGATTGGCAGATTAATGCATCATTATTGCTAAGTTTGATAACAGTTGTCTAATACAGTGACACTGGTAGAGAAAACCACTATAGACATTCACATAAGCAGCTCTCATCATCATCATTTATGGCATAAGACTTCTTTAATTATACTAAGTTTTTGAGCAGGTCTGCATTATACTTAATTATATAAGGGAGATGTACTTTTAGTAAAAAGTAGCTCTCCAATTTCAAAAGTACATCAACGTAGTATTAATACTTAGATTTAAAGATTTTCTGGGATAAATGAAATACATTCCCAGCAGCCATCTCCCTTTGCCTCTATCTTATTGCATATTTTGTCCTAATGTGCTTTCATATTTACATGTCACCATGTTTCCATTGGCTAGTACCTTAAAGTCAGATGTCTGTCAAGCAAACTGACCAGTGACAGAATTGCTTTGTGAGGTTTACATCTTTATGACATCAAATGCTTCACATGAAAAATGCAGTTCATTGTCAAAAATCAGCTATATTAGGAGAGTGAGAATTGTGTTTTAGCATCAATTACACACTAAATATGCTGTCATTGTGTATGTTTAATGGATGTCTTTCAGTTTTAAAGATAGACAGACCGATAGATAGATAGATAGAAAGATAGAAAGATAGATAGATAGAAAGATAGATAGATAGATAGATAGATAGATAGATAGATAGATAGATAGATAGACAGACAGACAGACTGATTTCAACTGGAAGCAGTGCTTACATATTGCTAAATTTTTGGTGGTTATTAAATAGTATGGGTAGGCAAGAAAAGTGCATATATCTTTTATTAGCATAAACTTACCCAAATGCGCTCTTGCATATTTAAGGCATTCAAAGTAATAATATTTCACAGCATTAATACAGTTATGTACTAGACTGGACAATGGTAAGCAGAGCCAGTACTTATATCAACAATGGCCTTATCTGTGTGAAGTTTGTATGTTCTCCCTGTGTTTGCGTGGGTTTCCTCCCACACTCCAAAAAACATACTGTTAGGTTAATTGGCTGCTATCAAAATTGACCCTAGTCTCTCCCTCTCTGTCTGTGTGTGAGTGTGTGTCTATATTAGGGAATTTAGACTGTAAGCTCCAATAGGGTAGGGACTGATGTGAATGGGTTCTCTGTACAGCGCTGCGCTATTAGTGACACTATATAAATAAATGATAATGAGGATGATGATGATATGTGTTTACTATGCCTATACACATAGCCAGCTTTCACACTTGATTGGCAGATTAATGCATCATTATTGCTAAGTTTGATAACAGTTGTCTAATACAGTGACACTGGTAGAGAAAACCACTATAGACATTCACATAAGCAGCTCTCATCATCATCATTTATGGCATAAGACTTCTTTAATTATACTAAGTTTTTGAGCAGGTCTGCATTATACTTAATTATATAAGGGAGATGTACTTTTAGTAAAAAGTAGCTCTCCAATTTCAAAAGTACATCAACGTAGTATTAATACTTAGATTTAAAGATTTTCTGGGATAAATGAAATACATTCCCAGCAGCCATCTCCCTTTGCCTCTATCTTATTGCATATTTTGTCCTAATGTGCTTTCATATTTACATGTCACCATGTTTCCATTGGCTAGTACCTTAAAGTCAGATGTCTGTCAAGCAAACTGACCAGTGACAGAATTGCTTTGTGAGGTTTACATCTTTATGACATCAAATGCTTCACATGAAAAATGCAGTTCATTGTCAAAAATCAGCTATATTAGGAGAGTGAGAATTGTGTTTTAGCATCAATTACACACTAAATATGCTGTCATTGTGTATGTTTAATGGATGTCTTTCAGTTTTAAAGATAGACAGACGGATAGATAGATAGAAAGATAGAAAGATAGATAGATAGAAAGATAGATAGATAGATAGACAGACAGACAGACTGATTTCAACTGGAAGCAGTGCTTACATATTGCTTAATTTTTGGTGGTTATTAAATAGTATGGGTAGGCAAGAAAAGTGCATATATCTTTTATTAGCATAAACTTACCCAAATGCGCTCTTGCATATTTAAGGCATTCAAAGTAATAATATTTCACAGCATTAATACAGTTATGTACTAGACTGGACAATGGTAAGCAGAGCCAGTACTTATATCAACAATGGCCTTATCTGTGTGAAGTTTGTATGTTCTCCCTGTGTTTGCGTGGGTTTCCTCCCACACTCCAAAAAACATACTGTTAGGTTAATTGGCTGCTATCAAAATTGACCCTAGTCTCTCCCTCTCTGTCTGTGTGTGAGTGTGTGTCTATATTAGGGAATTTAGACTGTAAGCTCCAATAGGGTAGGGACTGATGTGAATGGGTTCTCTGTACAGCGCTGCGCTATTAGTGACACTATATAAATAAATGATAATGAGGATGATGATGATATGTGTTTACTACATACTTACCTACTTTCTTCAGCTCTCTTCCGGGAGCCAGCCAGTGGAGGGGGGCGTGAGGGGGCGGGGCGGCCAAAATCGCGTCATTTCGGCCCCGCCCCCTGTGACGTCATGACGCAAATTGCGTCATTTGACAGCGGGGGCGGGGCTAAACGCCGCGATTCATCGGGAATCGCGGCGTTTGGGATCTAATTCTGCCCACTTCACTAGGAAGTGGGCACTTCCTAGTGAAGTGGGCAGAATTCGGGAGATTGCCACACTCGCCCGGGAGTCCGGGAGACTCTCGCAAAATGCGGGAGTCTCCCGGACATTCCGGGAGAGTTGGCAAGTATGGTTTACTATGCCTATACACATAGCCAGCTTTCACACTTGATTGGCAGATTAATGCATCATTATTGCTAAGTTTGATAACAGTTGTCTAATACAGTGACACTGGTAGAGAAAACCACTATAGACATTCACATAAGCAGCTCTCATCATCATCATTTATGGCATAAGACTTCTTTAATTATACTAAGTTTTTGAGCAGGTCTGCATTATACTTAATTATATAAGGGAGATGTACTTTTAGTAAAAAGTAGCTCTCCAATTTCAAAAGTACATCAACGTAGTATTAATACTTAGATTTAAAGATTTTCTGGGATAAATGAAATACATTCCCAGCAGCCATCTCCCTTTGCCTCTATCTTATTGCATATTTTGTCCTAATGTGCTTTCATATTTACATGTCACCATGTTTCCATTGGCTAGTACCTTAAAGTCAGATGTCTGTCAAGCAAACTGACCAGTGACAGAATTGCTTTGTGAGGTTTACATCTTTATGACATCAAATGCTTCACATGAAAAATGCAGTTCATTGTCAAAAATCAGCTATATTAGGAGAGTGAGAATTGTGTTTTAGCATCAATTACACACTAAATATGCTGTCATTGTGTATGTTTAATGGATGTCTTTCAGTTTTAAAGATAGACAGACGGATAGATAGATAGATAGATAGATAGAAAGATAGAAAGATAGAAAGATAGATAGATAGATAGATAGATAGATAGACAGACAGACAGACTGATTTCAACTGGAAGCAGTGCTTACATATTGCTTAATTTTTGGTGGTTATTAAATAGTATGGGTAGGCAAGAAAAGTGCATATATCTTTTATTAGCATAAACTTACCCAAATGCGCTCTTGCATATTTAAGGCATTCAAAGTAATAATATTTCACAGCATTAATACAGTTATGTACTAGACTGGACAATGGTAAGCAGAGCCAGTACTTATATCAACAATGGCCTTATCTGTGTGAAGTTTGTATGTTCTCCCTGTGTTTGCGTGGGTTTCCTCCGGGTGCTGTGGTTTCCTCCCACACTCCAAAAAACATACTGTTAGGTTAATTGGCTGCTATCAAAATTGACCCTAGTCTCTCCCTCTCTGTCTGTGTGTGAGTGTGTGTCTATATTAGGGAATTTAGACTGTAAGCTCCAATAGGGTAGGGACTGATGTGAATGGGTTCTCTGTACAGCGCTGCGCTATTAGTGACACTATATAAATAAATGATAATGAGGATGATGATGATATGTGTTTACTATGCCTATACACATAGCCAGCTTTCACACTTGATTGGCAGATTAATGCATCATTATTGCTAAGTTTGATAACAGTTGTCTAATACAATGACACTGGTAGAGAAAACCACTATAGACATTCACATAAGCAGCTCTCATCATCATCATTTATGGCATAAGACTTCTTTAATTATACTAAGTTTTTGAGCAGGTCTGCATTATACTTAATTATATAAGGGAGATGTACTTTTAGTAAAAAGTAGCTCTCCAATTTCAAAAGTACATCAACGTAGTATTAATACTTAGATTTAAAGATTTTCTGGGATAAATGAAATACATTCCCAGCAGCCATCTCCCTTTGCCTCTATCTTAGTTTAAGTGAAGCCCTAAGCTGAGGGCAATTAAAATTTTGTGCTATATTTCATCAGCACTGCATTAGGAGTTAAACATTTGGTGTCAGCCAGCCTATCACTCCTGGGGGAGTGGTTTCACAGGAGGGCATAAATTACATGGGAGATGGGGGCTGGCTCTCTCTTGTCCTGGATGCCAGATAAGGAGACAGTGGCTGTGCAGTCAGGCTGAGTACCATATATTACTTGTTCTGTCATTTGTTTCATTGTTTTTCTCTCTTGCTCTTCTCCCTCTTTCCCTCACTTGGGCTTTATTCTCCCCTAACTAATTCTTCTTTCCTCCTCTGCCTCCTTTAGTTCTCCCCTTCCACAGCTCGTTCATCCAACTCTCCCCCCGCCCCCTCCCAACCCCATCTCGCTGCCCAGCTCTGTAGCACCCAGTCCCACAGTAGTATAGTTTAAATTTGGCCACCATGTCCCGTCCACGCCGTAGTGTAGGTACCCCAGCCCGCTTCCAAGAGAGCCCAGATAGTATTGCTGATGTGCGGGCGGTAGCCCCGCCCCCCGGAGCCGCCGCGGCGGCCATTTTAAAATTTCAACAAGTGCCTGCGAGCGGTGGAGGGGAGCCTCTCACCGCCGCAGGTGCTGGGCTTATGTCGGCGCCTGAGCTTGCTAGGAGCTCAGGTAGCCAGGGGGACAAGAGGGCAGAAGCCTCTGAAGTGGCAGCGCCTGTCGGCGGTGGCGGGGAGCCGCTCACCGCTGCAGGCTCTGTAGGGATGATGTCACCAGAGCTCATTAGGAGCTCCGGTCAGCTTGACATTTGCACAGTGGGTTTAGAAGTGCCTGTCAGCGGTGGAGGGGAGCCTCTCACCGCTGCAGGCTCAGGGGGGAGTTTTAACCCTGTCAGTAAGGGCAATGTGGAGCCTGTGAGTGGTGGAGGGGACCCTCACACCACAGCAGGCTTACTGGATGGGGTTTCACCAAGGGGCATTAGGAGCCCTGTTAGCCAAGAGCCTTTGGTTATGGCAGAAAGAATGGTGGGTGAGCCTGTCAGCGGGGGAGGGGAGCCTCTCGCCGCCGCAGACACTCTGAGTGCACAGGCTCGAGAGGCCACTGGTGCCTCCATTCGCCGAAAGGGCAATAAAAAGGGTAATGTCAAAAGGTCACGTGCGCCAGAGTGGGCTGTGAGCCCTCCCAATGCTGGTGCACGTAAACAGGTAAGGGGAGCGAAGAGAGGTAGGGGAGGCAGGATGTTATCCCCGTCAATCAATCGCTCACGGGAAAGTAATGTGACCCCACATACAAGGAACACTGCTAGCGAAATCGGGGTGGGGGTTGTTAGCGAGCAAATGGAGGTTTCAGCACACAATTTTAGTTATGTTCCGGTCCACGGTTCCAATTATTTCCCACATACACCCCCTTCATTTGAACCGCAGAATGTCATACCCAACACAGTTATGCCGCCCCCTACTCCCGGAAGTCTAGGGAGTAATAACATAGGGAGAGGGAGGGCTCAAACAGGGTTCCCACACGCAAGTTTGCCCACATTAATGCCAGAAGGGTGGTCAAGGCATAGCGGCCGCACATTATCATCGGGAGGCCCTTCAGCGTCGTTGGGCGCCCCAAGTATAATTGGATCACAGTTCCCTATGTTCGAGCAAGAAGTTACTGGTCCATCTTGGTTTCCTTCGGGGGTGGGCAATATTTTGCCTTATCGAGGACGGGCCGTAACGCAGCCGGGGAACCCCCCCTTTAACGCCGATAATAACCAGTCCCAATACGGGCAGCCCTTTCACGTCCATAACATTCAGGCAAGTAATAACGCAGCCTGGTCCCTCCCTTACCCTCCCCCTCAGACACAAGGGGAACATAGTATGGCCAGACTATGGATTGCTCCATATCCGCCGCAGGAGAGAAGCCTGCCGCAGATCGGAGCACACTTTTCGTGGAGGCAGGATACTTCCCCTCCGGTAGGTCACATTCATAGCCCCGCTCCCTATCCGGTTAGCAGGCCTTTGGATCATCCACAAACCCAGGGTTTTGGTAGTGGTGCTACTAGGGATAATAGGGCATTAATGTCGCTCAGCAGTGTGGGGCATGGGTGTGCAGTAATGGATGTTTTGCCGGCTGCTAACGTTTCTTCTCGCCCAGTAACACAGGCACAGCCAGATAATGGAATCGTCGCGGTTGGAGGAGGAGCTTCAATACAACAAGCTGGTATGCCGGCCAGTGGACCCGAGACGACAGGAATCATCACAGCGGCCGCTGGGTCTCAAGCCATCGCCCCACAGCCGGGACAAGGGATTCCGGTTACCATTGCTGGTGAGAACCCTTCTTTATTGACACTACACCCATTGACACATAGCGCTCCAATGTCATCTACTGATGACGATTCGTCAGATGATGAGCAAGGACCGCGCAAGCTGCTGCGATTATTAAAGGAACATTTGGTTCAACCAGTGAAAGCGGCTCCCGCAGTAGCCTTGCCTCGCGCAGCGTTAGGGGGCCCCATGGTGTTGTGTGACAATACGGCGCTACTGACAGGTGTGAGACCATGTGTGAGGGACAGGATCAACAAAGGATTCCTGGTGGATATGTTTACCTTAACGAAACAATCCAAAAAGCAGTTGACAGCTGCGTGTAGTAGAGGGGGAATAGGTGAGGAAGCTTACCGGTCATTCCATAACTGGTTGTCAGGCTTCTGCGTATTCGCGGCCTGTTACTTGGAAACCAGACCCGAGGCGCTGGTAGACATATGGCGCTACCTGCACCTCATAACGGAGATGGTAGTCAATGATGGGCCTACAATATGGCGTAGGTATGACGAGAGTTTCAGGGAAAAAGCCAACGGGATGAAGCGTATTCCCTTTGAGTGCAAGGATGTTGAAACGTGGTCGAAACTAATGCGACCTCAGAGTGAGGAGCAACGTCCAAGTGTCAGGTTTCCAGGAGGAGGGGGGCGTGGAGTCCCCCGCCGTAAGCAGAACAGATGTTTTGCGTTCAATAATTCCACCTGCAACAGGGGGGACAACTGCAGGTATAGGCACGCCTGTGCGATCTGTAGAGGCCCGCACCCAGTGCGGGAATGCACCAGGAATGCTCCAGGTGCAGGAAGGGGACGGGGCATGTCAGGACCCACTGGGCAAGGCCCCATCGCCCATTAAGTTAGATGTGTTGGTCAGATGGCTTGGTTTCTTTCCTGATGCCGCACAAGCCAAGTTTCTGAAAGAAGGTTTCACTGTAGGTTTTAGGCTTCCCATATCCGGGCCGGTACGGTCCGGGGATGGCCGGAATTTGAAGTCGGCGTCTGTCTTGCCAGAAGTAGTACTCGAAAAGGTCAATAAAGAAGTGGCCTTAGGAAGGATTCAGGGTCCTTTTCCGTCTCCTCCGTTGACGAACTTAATCTTATCCCCTATAGGAGTAGTGCCTAAGAAAGCTGAGGGTAAATACCGGTTAATTCAGCACCTGTCCCACCCCATCGGTTCGTCGGTAAACGACGCCATAGATGCTCACCATAGCTCGGTAATTTACCAGTCTTTCGAGGAAGCTTTGGCCCTAGTGAGATCTTATGGGAAAGGCGCACTTCTAGCTAAGCTGGACATCGAGTCTGCTTTTAGACTTCTCCCGCTTCACCCAGAATCTTTTAGATTCATGGGCTTCAAATTCCAAGACGGCTTTTATATTGATCGCTGTCTTCCTATGGGCTGTTCGGTGTCATGTTCGTTTTTTGAGTGCTTCAGCTCCTTCCTGCATTGGTGTATACAAGCAGGAACGGGCCACGTGGGGGTAGCACACTATTTAGACGATTTTTTGTTTGTAGGCCCAGGTTCATCCCTTGTTTGCTCTGAAATTTTGTTTGCAGCAAAAGCTCTTTTTGTTGTTATGGGAGTTCCTATTGCCCATGACAAAACAGAGGGTCCCGCCACCTGCTTATCATTTCTGGGAATAGAGATAGACACCATGGTAGGATGTTGTCGCTTACCCAGGGATAAGATTGAGAAACTGCAAACAATCATATCGGAGGTTCTGAGTGCAGATGCTAGCTCTCTGCGGCGCATCCAGTCACTTCTGGGTACATTGAATTTTGCTTGTAGGGTAATCCCTATGGGCAGGATATTTAGCAGGAAGTTACAATTGGCCACAGCTGGCTTGACAAGGCCTCATGCACGGATTCGCCTAGCATCCGATATTAGGGCAGATCTTAAGATCTGGGCAACTTTCTTGCAAGATTTTAATGGCGTGCGGATTTGGCCTGAATGTCCAGTATCTAGTAGGGAATTAGAACTGCACACGGATGCTTCCGGAGCCCACGGCTTCGGAACCTTTTTTCAAGGGGAATGGTGTGCGGCTACTTGGCCGACGGAATGGCATATAAATGGCCTAGTTAAGAACATGTTGGTGCTAGAGCTGTTTCCCATAGTACTGTCCCTAGAGCTATGGGCGAAGAGTTTGTCTGGCCGGAACGTAGTGTTCTGGTGTGACAATCTCGGGGTAGTTCAAGCTATTAATCGTCAGACCGCTTCCTCTCTGCCAGCAGTTAACTTATTACGCAGACTGGTGTTACGTTCGTTAGAGTTCGACATTTCATTTCGGGCCAAACATGTTCCCGGCATAGAGAATCACATAGCTGACTCTCTATCTCGCTGCCAATGGCGGCGTTTCCGGTTTTTAGCACCCCAAGCTAGACTAACTGGTATTCCCTGTCCCCTTTCCGCTTGGCAGATGGTCGAGCCGGTATAATGGGTCTGGCGGAATTGTCGTTGGCTGCTTCCACAAGAAAATCGTATAGAACTGCCTGGCACCAATGGCAATTGTTCCTGAGTTCGTATCCGGGCTGTCACCCTTCAACTCAAAAGGATCCCATGTTAGATTTCATGTGGAGTAGGTACCTCCAAGGAGCATCAAAATCCAATATGGCCTCTACCCTGTCAGGGATTTCCTTTATGGCTCGTCTGCATAGTGTGGCGGACCCCACTAAGGGCTTCATGATCTCCAAAGCATTGAGAGGTTGGGCAAAGGAACGGCCGGTAGAGGTGGACGCAAGACGTCCCATTTCCGTAGCTATTTTGAGGTTATTGGTTAGTGCTCTCACAGTGGTCACAACGAATCAGTATGAATCGCTCCTTTTCAGCACAGCATTTTGCATGGCCTTCCATGGGGCTTTTAGAATAAGTGAACTGGTTGCGCGATCTAATGCAGATATTGGTAATGCGCTATTGGCGAAGTATACATATATTACTGATTCACACGTGGGTTGTAAATTAGCCAGCTCAAAGACTGACCAACTTAGTAAAGGGCATTGGTTTAACATAGCAGCACAGGAAGATACGGGTATATGCCCGGTGGCTTGGTGCTCAAAATTTTCAATAGTTCG
The DNA here is from genome assembly GCF_038048845.1 of Mixophyes fleayi. NCBI lineage: Eukaryota > Metazoa > Chordata > Amphibia > Anura > Limnodynastidae > Mixophyes > Mixophyes fleayi. The sequence goes on along the minus strand of NW_027447132.1, from coordinate 903,756 downwards.
CCCAAAAGAAGGGAAGATGTGGCTGATACATGCAGATGGTTCACCCCTTTCCAAATTCCAATTTAATGCAGTATTTAAACGTGCGTTGGGGCATGTGGGTTTAGACCCATCGCTCTATGGTACCCATTCATTTAGAATCGGGGCGGCTACTGCCGCAGCAGAAAGAGGCGAGTCGCCCTCGGTTATACAGGCAATAGGCCGCTGGAAGTCAGGAGCTTATAAGTCATATATACGCCCACAACCCTAGCATAAGGTAAATACTGCCCCACCATGGCGATAACCTTGGGCTCTGCTGCTTGTCGCTTTTAGCGAGGGCGTGAGGGGATTTTTTCCCTGTTTTCACTGGATCAAGGTCTGATTGGCTATGGGCCTCCAGGGTTTGCAGGTTTTTTGTCCTTCACCTTGGTTATTGCTGCCTACCCCTTCCCATCATGGTTCACTGTACTACTACAGGTATTCATATATTATGTCGGCTTGTACGGCTGATTGTAGTCAGGGAAGTAGGCACAATAATATTTTAAGCTGGTGGCAATGCGTAAAGTGTGCGCTTAGGCGTTTACACTTGGTAAGTTTTGAACAGCATGCAAGTTGGTCAGTCTTTGGTGAAGCGGCTATTGTGATGGGATCGCGCTGGCGGATGTATTCTTAACATACAGGGATCGGTAAGGTAAAGCGGATCCACAGCCATGGGAACTGCTTGGTCAACATTATCCTGCATGTTATAGTTTTTAGCTGTCGTATGTCACTTCAGGGGAGAAAGCGGTCCCACAGTTTATTGGACCTGCTTGGATAAACACCCCGATAGTTTGTACTTTAGATATAAAAGGTATGACATACGTCAGTGGACGGAGGCTAAAGCGGTCTGGCAGTAACATGTAGACCTGTGTTTTTAAATAAACCTTTTATACTCATATTTATGTGCTGCAGCTTTGGAGGATAAAGCAGTCTTATGGTGCACATTGACCTGCTTGGTAGTTGACCTTCAATATTTAGTATGCATACACTGCAGTTTATGGAGTTTTAAGCCGTGTCATAGTTCATTTAGACCGGCTTGGTATACGAATTTATGTTAAAGCGGTTCGTTAGTTGCACCGGAACCCGCTTGGTTGTTTCTCCATTTTTTAATATGTTATAAGGTTAAAGTGGTCTCTTTAAATTTACATCCAGACCTGCTTGGTTTTAAGATACCTCCGGTTTTCTCTGTTATGAGAAAAAGTTTGTTAATTAGTTGCTCATGGACCAATGGGTGTTAAGCTTCAGGATAGCTTGTCATGACCTTCTGTGGAGTGCAGAGGTTGATTCACACCAGCAGATATATATGTTTGGTTCGAATGAGCAAATTAATTTTATGGCCCTAACCAATTATATTTTTTGGTCTTAGGTCTGCAGAAGATTAACGTATGGGTCATAGGCCACTCATATGTATATTGGGCCGAGAAACATCATATGGCCTACGACTGGTCCCTATTTACCAACCCTATAACATTCAGATGGGTTGGAAGGAGGGGATTGTTATGGCATGCTATCATGCCACTTTTGGACAACGAAATCAATCAATTTGGCCCCCCTGACATTCTATTGGTTCATGCAGGCGGTAATGATCTAGGCCATGTCAAATCCTTGGATTTAATTATAGGTATAAGAGAGGATTTGAGAGCGTTACATGCTAGATGGCCTGGGATTAGGATAGGTTGGTCCCACATTATCCCCCGCCTTGCTTGGAGAATGCCCATCGCCCCTCCCGTTATGAAGACCATAATTCGGAAGGTCAATAAGGCCGCAAGTAAAGTGGTCGAAGCTTTAGGTGGGTTTGCTATTGCTCACCCATGGATTACGGTGAGGCACACTCATTTTTTCCGTACAGACGGGGTGCACCTCACAGATGAGGGCATGGAGTGGTTCATTATTCATCTTTATAGGTTTTTAGGTCCCTTAGTTCTTTCTCTGTGTGGCGGGCCAGGTTCCCGTTAAAGGGTCCTGGCTGTGGGTAGGAGAGCAATGCAGTCAGCGGCTGATCGAAGGTGCTACCGTTTAATTGGCCGCACGTCACTGCCCCTTTTGCAGTAACCTGACTCTTGGCCTCTGGGGCGGAGGATATACGGTCGTATATGACAATGTGAGTCCAGAAGGGGGCAGTCACGATGACGCCAAGTTTAGTACCGACCAATCGTAAAGACTTGGGATCCGTAAAGTCTTGGGACAGCGGTATTGCTTCACCTTACGCTGGATTGGTTTAAAGTTTAGTCGTTAGCTGACTGCTTCGCTCTCGTCGCCATTCAGAGTTTTAAAATAAAATTCTTCCACAAAAATAAATACGCCCCTTTTTTGCCAAACTTATATCTTGTGTCCGTGTCGTTATTTTAGATAAGAGGTATTAAGTGTTTAATCATTAAGGTATAAGTGCAAAGATAAAAGGTATTAGCACTGAACATTTTAGTTTAAGTGAAGCCCTAAGCTGAGGGCAATTAAAATTTTGTGCTATATTTCATCAGCACTGCATTAGGAGTTAAACATTTGGTGTCAGCCAGCCTATCACTCCTGGGGGAGTGGTTTCACAGGAGGGCATAAATTACATGGGAGATGGGGGCTGGCTCTCTCTTGTCCTGGATGCCAGATACCTCCCTCCCGCCCGGCATAAGCTGGTTATACTAAATTCAGGCCTTGTCTTAGGTCAAGGCGCTGCGGGTAGGAGAGCAATGCAGTCAGCGGCTGATCGAAGGTGCTACCGTTTAATTGGCCGCACGTCACTGCCCCTTTTGCAGTAACCTGACTCTTGGCCTCTGGGGCGGAGGATATACGGTCGTATATGACAATGTGAGTCCAGAAGGGGGCAGTCACGATGACGCCAAGTTTAGTACCGACCAATCGTAAAGACTTGGGATCCGTAAAGTCTTGGGACAGCGGTATTGCTTCACCTTACGCTGGATTGGTTTAAAGTTTAGTCGTTAGCTGACTGCTTCGCTCTCGTCGCCATTCAGAGTTTTAAAATAAAATTCTTCCACAAAAATAAATACGCCCCTTTTTTGCCAAACTTATATCTTGTGTCCGTGTCGTTATTTTAGATAAGAGGTATTAAGTGTTTAATCATTAAGGTATAAGTGCAAAGATAAAAGGTATTAGCACTGAACATTTTATTGCTTTGTGAGGTTTACATCTTTATGACATCAAATGCTTCACATGAAAAATGCAGTTCATTGTCAAAAATCAGCTATATTAGGAGAGTGAGAATTGTGTTTTAGCATCAATTACACACTAAATATGCTGTCATTGTGTATGTTTAATGGATGTCTTTCAGTTTTAAAGATAGACAGACGGATAGATAGATAGAAAGATAGAAAGATAGATAGATAGATAGATAGATAGATAGACAGACAGACAGACTGATTTCAACTGGAAGCAGTGCTTACATATTGCTTAATTTTTGGTGGTTATTAAATAGTATGGGTAGGCAAGAAAAGTGCATATATCTTTTATTAGCATAAACTTACCCAAATGCGCTCTTGCATATTTAAGGCATTCAAAGTAATAATATTTCACAGCATTAATACAGTTATGTACTAGACTGGACAATGGTAAGCAGAGCCAGTACTTATATCAACAATGGCCTTATCTGTGTGAAGTTTGTATGTTCTCCCTGTGTTTGCGTGGGTTTCCTCCCACACTCCAAAAAACATACTGTTAGGTTAATTGGCTGCTATCAAAATTGACCCTAGTCTCTCCCTCTCTGTCTGTGTGTGAGTGTGTGTCTATATTAGGGAATTTAGACTGTAAGCTCCAATAGGGTAGGGACTGATGTGAATGGGTTCTCTGTACAGCGCTGCGCTATTAGTGACACTATATAAATAAATGATAATGAGGATGATGATGATATGTGTTTACTATGCCTATACACATAGCCAGCTTTCACACTTGATTGGCAGATTAATGCATCATTATTGCTAAGTTTGATAACAGTTGTCTAATACAGTGACACTGGTAGAGAAAACCACTATAGACATTCACATAAGCAGCTCTCATCATCATCATTTATGGCATAAGACTTCTTTAATTATACTAAGTTTTTGAGCAGGTCTGCATTATACTTAATTATATAAGGGAGATGTACTTTTAGTAAAAAGTAGCTCTCCAATTTCAAAAGTACATCAACGTAGTATTAATACTTAGATTTAAAGATTTTCTGGGATAAATGAAATACATTCCCAGCAGCCATCTCCCTTTGCCTCTATCTTATTGCATATTTTGTCCTAATGTGCTTTCATATTTACATGTCACCATGTTTCCATTGGCTAGTACCTTAAAGTCAGATGTCTGTCAAGCAAACTGACCAGTGACAGAATTGCTTTGTGAGGTTTACATCTTTATGACATCAAATGCTTCACATGAAAAATGCAGTTCATTGTCAAAAATCAGCTATATTAGGAGAGTGAGAATTGTGTTTTAGCATCAATTACACACTAAATATGCTGTCATTGTGTATGTTTAATGGATGTCTTTCAGTTTTAAAGATAGACAGACGGATAGATAGATAGATAGAAAGATAGAAAGATAGATAGATAGAAAGATAGATAGATAGATAGATAGATAGATAGACAGACAGACAGACTGATTTCAACTGGAAGCAGTGCTTACATATTGCTTAATTTTTGGTGGTTATTAAATAGTATGGGTAGGCAAGAAAAGTGCATATATCTTTTATTAGCATAAACTTACCCAAATGCGCTCTTGCATTTTTAAGGCATTCAAAGTAATAATATTTCACAGCATTAATACAGTTATGTACTAGACTGGACAATGGTAAGCAGAGCCAGTACTTATATCAACAATGGCCTTATCTGTGTGAAGTTTGTATGTTCTCCCTGTGTTTGCGTGGGTTTCCTCCGGGTGCTGTGGTTTCCTCCCACACTCCAAAAAACATACTGTTAGGTTAATTGGCTGCTATCAAAATTGACCCTAGTCTCTCCCTCTCTGTCTGTGTGTGTGTGTGTCTATATTAGGGAATTTAGACTGTAAGCTCCAATAGGGTAGGGACTGATGTGAATGGGTTCTCTGTACAGCGCTGCGCTATTAGTGACACTATATAAATAAATGATAATGAGGATGATGATGATATGTGTTTACTATGCCTATACACATAGCCAGCTTTCACACTTGATTGGCAGATTAATGCATAATTATTGCTAAGTTTGATAACAGTTGTCTAATACAGTGACACTGGTAGAGAAAACCACTATAGACATTCACATAAGCAGCTCTCATCATCATCATTTATTGCATAAGACTTCTTTAATTATACTAAGTTTTTGAGCAGGTCTGCATTATACTTAATTATATAAGGGAGATGTACTTTTAGTAAAAAGTAGCTCTCCAATTTCAAAAGTACATCAACGTAGTATTAATACTTAGATTTAAAGATTTTCTGGGATAAATGAAATACATTCCCAGCAGCCATCTCCCTTTGCCTCTATCTTATTGCATATTTTGTCCTAATGTGCTTTCATATTTACATGTCACCATGTTTCCATTGGCTAGTACCTTAAAGTCAGATGTCTGTCAAGCAAACTGACCAGTGACAGAATTGCTTTGTGAGGTTTACATCTTTAGGACATCAAATGCTTCACATGAAAAATGCAGTTCATTGTCAAAAATCAGCTATATTAGGAGAGTGAGAATTGTGTTTTAGCATCAATTACACACTAAATATGCTGTCATTGTGTATGTTTAATGGATGTCTTTCAGTTTTAAAGATAGACAGACCGATAGATAGATAGATAGATAGAAAGATAGATAGATAGAAAGATAGATAGACAGACAGACAGACTGATTTCAACTGGAAGCAGTGCTTACATATTGCTTAATTTTTGGTGGTTATTAAATAGTATGGGTAGGCAAGAAAAGTGCATATATCTTTTATTAGCATAAACTTACCCAAATGCGCTCTTGCATATTTAAGGCATTCAAAGTAATAATATTTCACAGCATTAATACAGTTATGTACTAGACTGGACAATGGTAAGCAGAGCCAGTACTTATATCAACAATGGCCTTATCTGTGTGAAGTTTGTATGTTCTCCCTGTGTTTGCGTGGGTTTCCTCCCACACTCCAAAAAACATACTGTTAGGTTAATTGGCTGCTATCAAAATTGACCCTAGTCTCTCCCTCTCTGTCTGTGTGTGAGTGTGTGTCTATATTAGGGAATTTAGACTGTAAGCTCCAATAGGGTAGGGACTGATGTGAATGGGTTCTCTGTACAGCGCT
>NW_027447132.1:835000-895000 GCF_038048845.1 Mixophyes fleayi | reverse complement strand
TGATAATGAGGATGATGATGATATGTGTTTACTATGCCTATACACATAGCCAGCTTTCACACTTGATTGGCAGATTAATGCATCATTATTGCTAAGTTTGATAACAGTTGTCTAATACAGTGACACTGGTAGAGAAAACCACTATAGACATTCACATAAGCAGCTCTCATCATCATCATTTATTGCATAAGACTTCTTTAATTATACTAAGTTTTTGAGCAGGTCTGCATTATACTTAATTATATAAGGGAGATGTACTTTTAGTAAAAAGTAGCTCTCCAATTTCAAAAGTACATCAACGTAGTATTAATACTTAGATTTAAAGATTTTCTGGGATAAATGAAATACATTCCCAGCAGCCATCTCCCTTTGCCTCTATCTTATTGCATATTTTGTCCTAATGTGCTTTCATATTTACATGTCACCATGTTTCCATTGGCTAGTACCTTAAAGTCAGATGTCTGTCAAGCAAACTGACCAGTGACAGAATTGCTTTGTGAGGTTTACATCTTTATGACATCAAATGCTTCACATGAAAAATGCAGTTCATTGTCAAAAATCAGCTATATTAGGAGAGTGAGAATTGTGTTTTAGCATCAATTACACACTAAATATGCTGTCATTGTGTATGTTTAATGGATGTCTTTCAGTTTTAAAGATAGACAGACGGATAGATAGATAGAAAGATAGAAAGATAGATAGATAGAAAGATAGATAGATAGATAGACAGACAGACTGATTTCAACTGGAAGCAGTGCTTACATATTGCTTAATTTTTGGTGGTTATTAAATAGTATGGGTAGGCAAGAAAAGTGCATATATCTTTTATTAGCATAAACTTACCCAAATGCGCTCTTGCATATTTAAGGCATTCAAAGTAATAATATTTCACAGCATTAATACAGTTATGTACTAGACTGGACAATGGTAAGCAGAGCCAGTACTTATATCAACAATGGCCTTATCTGTGTGAAGTTTGTATGTTCTCCCTGTGTTTGCGTGGGTTTCCTCCGGGTGCTGTGGTTTCCTCCCACACTCCAAAAAACATACTGTTAGGTTAATTGGCTGCTATCAAAATTGACCCTAGTCTCTCCCTCTCTGTCTGTGTGTGAGTGTGTGTCTATATTAGGGAATTTAGACTGTAAGCTCCAATAGGGTAGGGACTGATGTGAATGGGTTCTCTGTACAGCGCTGCGCTATTAGTGACACTATATAAATAAATGATAATGAGGATGATGATGATATGTGTTTACTATGCCTATACACATAGCCAGCTTTCACACTTGATTGGCAGATTAATGCATCATTATTGCTAAGTTTGATAACAGTTGTCTAATACAGTGACACTGGTAGAGAAAACCACTATAGACATTCACATAAGCAGCTCTCATCATCATCATTTATGGCATAAGACTTCTTTAATTATACTAAGTTTTTGAGCAGGTCTGCATTATACTTAATTATATAAGGGAGATGTACTTTTAGTAAAAAGTAGCTCTCCAATTTCAAAAGTACATCAACGTAGTATTAATACTTAGATTTAAAGATTTTCTGGGATAAATGAAATACATTCCCAGCAGCCATCTCCCTTTGCCTCTATCTTATTGCATATTTTGTCCTAATGTGCTTTCATATTTACATGTCACCATGTTTCCATTGGCTAGTACCTTAAAGTCAGATGTCTGTCAAGCAAACTGACCAGTGACAGAATTGCTTTGTGAGGTTTACATCTTTATGACATCAAATGCTTCACATGAAAAATGCAGTTCATTGTCAAAAATCAGCTATATTAGGAGAGTGAGAATTGTGTTTTAGCATCAATTACACACTAAATATGCTGTCATTGTGTATGTTTAATGGATGTCTTTCAGTTTTAAAGATAGACAGACGGATAGATAGATAGAAAGATAGAAAGATAGATAGATAGAAAGATAGATAGATAGATAGATAGATAGACAGACAGACAGACTGATTTCAACTGGAAGCAGTGCTTACATATTGCTTAATTTTTGGTGGTTATTAAATAGTATGGGTAGGCAAGAAAAGTGCATATATCTTTTATTAGCATAAACTTACCCAAATGCGCTCTTGCATATTTAAGGCATTCAAAGTAATAATATTTCACAGCATTAATACAGTTATGTACTAGACTGGACAATGGTAAGCAGAGCCAGTACTTATATCAACAATGGCCTTATCTGTGTGAAGTTTGTATGTTCTCCCTGTGTTTGCGTGGGTTTCCTCCCACACTCCAAAAAACATACTGTTAGGTTAATTGGCTGCTATCAAAATTGACCCTAGTCTCTCCCTCTCTGTCTGTGTGTGAGTGTGTGTCTATATTAGGGAATTTAGACTGTAAGCTCCAATAGGGTAGGGACTGATGTGAATGGGTTCTCTGTACAGCGCTGCGCTATTAGTGACACTATATAAATAAATGATAATGAGGATGATGATGATATGTGTTTACTATGCCTATACACATAGCCAGCTTTCACACTTGATTGGCAGATTAATGCATCATTATTGCTAAGTTTGATAACAGTTGTCTAATACAGTGACACTGGTAGAGAAAACCACTATAGACATTCACATAAGCAGCTCTCATCATCATCATTTATGGCATAAGACTTCTTTAATTATACTAAGTTTTTGAGCAGGTCTGCATTATACTTAATTATATAAGGGAGATGTACTTTTAGTAAAAAGTAGCTCTCCAATTTCAAAAGTACATCAACGTAGTATTAATACTTAGATTTAAAGATTTTCTGGGATAAATGAAATACATTCCCAGCAGCCATCTCCCTTTGCCTCTATCTTATTGCATATTTTGTCCTAATGTGCTTTCATATTTACATGTCACCATGTTTCCATTGGCTAGTACCTTAAAGTCAGATGTCTGTCAAGCAAACTGACCAGTGACAGAATTGCTTTGTGAGGTTTACATCTTTATGACATCAAATGCTTCACATGAAAAATGCAGTTCATTGTCAAAAATCAGCTATATTAGGAGAGTGAGAATTGTGTTTTAGCATCAATTACACACTAAATATGCTGTCATTGTGTATGTTTAATGGATGTCTTTCAGTTTTAAAGATAGACAGACGGATAGATAGATAGAAAGATAGAAAGATAGATAGATAGAAAGATAGAAAGATAGATAGATAGATAGATAGATAGACAGACAGACAGACAGACTGATTTCAACTGGAAGCAGTGCTTACATATTGCTTAATTTTTGGTGGTTATTAAATAGTATGGGTAGGCAAGAAAAGTGCATATATCTTTTATTAGCATAAACTTACCCAAATGCGCTCTTGCATATTTAAGGCATTCAAAGTAATAATATTTCACAGCATTAATACAGTTATGTACTAGACTGGACAATGGTAAGCAGAGCCAGTACTTATATCAACAATGGCCTTATCTGTGTGAAGTTTGTATGTTCTCCCTGTGTTTGCGTGGGTTTCCTCTGGGTGCTGTGGTTTCCTCCCACACTCCAAAAAACATACTGTTAGGTTAATTGGCTGCTATCAAAATTGACCCTAGTCTCTCCCTCTCTGTCTGTGTGTGAGTGTGTGTCTATATTAGGGAATTTAGACTGTAAGCTCCAATAGGGTAGGGACTGATGTGAATGGGTTCTCTGTACAGCGCTGCGCTATTAGTGACACTATATAAATAAATGATAATGAGGATGATGATGATATGTGTTTACTATGCCTATACACATAGCCAGCTTTCACACTTGATTGGCAGATTAATGCATCATTATTGCTAAGTTTGATAACAGTTGTCTAATACAGTGACACTGGTAGAGAAAACCACTATAGACATTCACATAAGCAGCTCTCATCATCATCATTTATGGCATAAGACTTCTTTAATTATACTAAGTTTTTGAGCAGGTCTGCATTATACTTAATTATATAAGGGAGATGTACTTTTAGTAAAAAGTAGCTCTCCAATTTCAAAAGTACATCAACGTAGTATTAATACTTAGATTTAAAGATTTTCTGGGATAAATGAAATACATTCCCAGCAGCCATCTCCCTTTGCCTCTATCTTATTGCATATTTTGTCCTAATGTGCTTTCATATTTACATGTCACCATGTTTCCATTGGCTAGTACCTTAAAGTCAGATGTCTGTCAAGCAAACTGACCAGTGACAGAATTGCTTTGTGAGGTTTACATCTTTATGACATCAAATGCTTCACATGAAAAATGCAGTTCATTGTCAAAAATCAGCTATATTAGGAGAGTGAGAATTGTGTTTTAGCATCAATTACACACTAAATATGCTGTCATTGTGTATGTTTAATGGATGTCTTTCAGTTTTAAAGATAGATAGACGGATAGATAGATAGAAAGATAGAAAGATAGATAGATAGAAAGATAGATAGATAGATAGATAGATAGACAGACAGACAGACTGATTTCAACTGGAAGCAGTGCTTACATATTGCTTAATTTTTGGTGGTTATTAAATAGTATGGGTAGGCAAGAAAAGTGCATATATCTTTTATTAGCATAAACTTACCCAAATGCGCTCTTGCATATTTAAGGCATTCAAAGTAATAATATTTCACAGCATTAATACAGTTATGTACTAGACTGGACAATGGTAAGCAGAGCCAGTACTTATATCAACAATGGCCTTATCTGTGTGAAGTTTGTATGTTCTCCCTGTGTTTGCGTGGGTTTCCTCCCACACTCCAAAAAACATACTGTTAGGTTAATTGGCTGCTATCAAAATTGACCCTAGTCTCTCCCTCTCTGTCTGTGTGTGAGTGTGTGTCTATATTAGGGAATTTAGACTGTAAGCTCCAATAGGGTAGGGACTGATGTGAATGGGTTCTCTGTACAGCGCTGCGCTATTAGTGACACTATATAAATAAATGATAATGAGGATGATGATGATATGTGTTTACTATGCCTATACACATAGCCAGCTTTCACACTTGATTGGCAGATTAATGCATCATTATTGCTAAGTTTGATAACAGTTGTCTAATACAGTGACACTGGTAGAGAAAACCACTATAGACATTCACATAAGCAGCTCTCATCATCATCATTTATGGCATAAGACTTCTTTAATTATACTAAGTTTTTGAGCAGGTCTGCATTATACTTAATTATATAAGGGAGATGTACTTTTAGTAAAAAGTAGCTCTCCAATTTCAAAAGTACATCAACGTAGTATTAATACTTAGATTTAAAGATTTTCTGGGATAAATGAAATACATTCCCAGCAGCCATCTCCCTTTGCCTCTATCTTATTGCATATTTTGTCCTAATGTGCTTTCATATTTACATGTCACCATGTTTCCATTGGCTAGTACCTTAAAGTCAGATGTCTGTCAAGCAAACTGACCAGTGACAGAATTGCTTTGTGAGGTTTACATCTTTATGACATCAAATGCTTCACATGAAAAATGCAGTTCATTGTCAAAAATCAGCTATATTAGGAGAGTGAGAATTGTGTTTTAGCATCAATTACACACTAAATATGCTGTCATTGTGTATGTTTAATGGATGTCTTTCAGTTTTAAAGATAGATAGACGGATAGATAGATAGAAAGATAGAAAGATAGATAGATAGAAAGATAGATAGATAGATAGATAGATAGACAGACAGACAGACTGATTTCAACTGGAAGCAGTGCTTACATATTGCTTAATTTTTGGTGGTTATTAAATAGTATGGGTAGGCAAGAAAAGTGCATATATCTTTTATTAGCATAAACTTACCCAAATGCGCTCTTGCATATTTAAGGCATTCAAAGTAATAATATTTCACAGCATTAATACAGTTATGTACTAGACTGGACAATGGTAAGCAGAGCCAGTACTTATATCAACAATGGCCTTATCTGTGTGAAGTTTGTATGTTCTCCCTGTGTTTGCGTGGGTTTCCTCCCACACTCCAAAAAACATACTGTTAGGTTAATTGGCTGCTATCAAAATTGACCCTAGTCTCTCCCTCTCTGTCTGTGTGTGAGTGTGTGTCTATATTAGGGAATTTAGACTGTAAGCTCCAATAGGGTAGGGACTGATGTGAATGGGTTCTCTGTACAGCGCTGCGCTATTAGTGACACTATATAAATAAATGATAATGAGGATGATGATGATATGTGTTTACTATGCCTATACACATAGCCAGCTTTCACACTTGATTGGCAGATTAATGCATCATTATTGCTAAGTTTGATAACAGTTGTCTAATACAGTGACACTGGTAGAGAAAACCACTATAGACATTCACATAAGCAGCTCTCATCATCATCATTTATGGCATAAGACTTCTTTAATTATACTAAGTTTTTGAGCAGGTCTGCATTATACTTAATTATATAAGGGAGATGTACTTTTAGTAAAAAGTAGCTCTCCAATTTCAAAAGTACATCAACGTAGTATTAATACTTAGATTTAAAGATTTTCTGGGATAAATGAAATACATTCCCAGCAGCCATCTCCCTTTGCCTCTATCTTATTGCATATTTTGTCCTAATGTGCTTTCATATTTACATGTCACCATGTTTCCATTGGCTAGTACCTTAAAGTCAGATGTCTGTCAAGCAAACTGACCAGTGACAGAATTGCTTTGTGAGGTTTACATCTTTATGACATCAAATGCTTCACATGAAAAATGCAGTTCATTGTCAAAAATCAGCTATATTAGGAGAGTGAGAATTGTGTTTTAGCATCAATTACACACTAAATATGCTGTCATTGTGTATGTTTAATGGATGTCTTTCAGTTTTAAAGATAGACAGACGGATAGATAGATAGAAAGATAGAAAGATAGATAGATAGAAAGATAGATAGATAGATAGACAGACAGACAGACTGATTTCAACTGGAAGCAGTGCTTACATATTGCTTAATTTTTGGTGGTTATTAAATAGTATGGGTAGGCAAGAAAAGTGCATATATCTTTTATTAGCATAAACTTACCCAAATGCGCTCTTGCATATTTAAGGCATTCAAAGTAATAATATTTCACAGCATTAATACAGTTATGTACTAGACTGGACAATGGTAAGCAGAGCCAGTACTTATATCAACAATGGCCTTATCTGTGTGAAGTTTGTATGTTCTCCCTGTGTTTGCGTGGGTTTCCTCCGGGTGCTGTGGTTTCCTCCCACACTCCAAAAAACATACTGTTAGGTTAATTGGCTGCTATCAAAATTGACCCTAGTCTCTCCCTCTCTGTCTGTGTGTGAGTGTGTGTCTATATTAGGGAATTTAGACTGTAAGCTCCAATAGGGTAGGGACTGATGTGAATGGGTTCTCTGTACAGCGCTGCGCTATTAGTGACACTATATAAATAAATGATAATGAGGATGATGATGATATGTGTTTACTATGCCTATACACATAGCCAGCTTTCACACTTGATTGGCAGATTAATGCATCATTATTGCTAAGTTTGATAACAGTTGTCTAATACAATGACACTGGTAGAGAAAACCACTATAGACATTCACATAAGCAGCTCTCATCATCATCATTTATGGCATAAGACTTCTTTAATTATACTAAGTTTTTGAGCAGGTCTGCATTATACTTAATTATATAAGGGAGATGTACTTTTAGTAAAAAGTAGCTCTCCAATTTCAAAAGTACATCAACGTAGTATTAATACTTAGATTTAAAGATTTTCTGGGATAAATGAAATACATTCCCAGCAGCCATCTCCCTTTGCCTCTATCTTAGTTTAAGTGAAGCCCTAAGCTGAGGGCAATTAAAATTTTGTGCTATATTTCATCAGCACTGCATTAGGAGTTAAACATTTGGTGTCAGCCAGCCTATCACTCCTGGGGGAGTGGTTTCACAGGAGGGCATAAATTACATGGGAGATGGGGGCTGGCTCTCTCTTGTCCTGGATGCCAGATAAGGAGACAGTGGCTGTGCAGTCAGGCTGAGTACCATATATTACTTGTTCTGTCATTTGTTTCATTGTTTTTCTCTCTTGCTCTTCTCCCTCTTTCCCTCACTTGGGCTTTATTCTCCCCTAACTAATTCTTCTTTCCTCCTCTGCCTCCTTTAGTTCTCCCCTTCCACAGCTCGTTCATCCAACTCTCCCCCCGCCCCCTCCCAACCCCATCTCGCTGCCCAGCTCTGTAGCACCCAGTCCCACAGTAGTATAGTTTAAATTTGGCCACCATGTCCCGTCCACGCCGTAGTGTAGGTACCCCAGCCCGCTTCCAAGAGAGCCCAGATAGTATTGCTGATGTGCGGGCGGTAGCCCCGCCCCCCGGAGCCGCCGCGGCGGCCATTTTAAAATTTCAACAAGTGCCTGCGAGCGGTGGAGGGGAGCCTCTCACCGCCGCAGGTGCTGGGCTTATGTCGGCGCCTGAGCTTGCTAGGAGCTCAGGTAGCCAGGGGGACAAGAGGGCAGAAGCCTCTGAAGTGGCAGCGCCTGTCGGCGGTGGCGGGGAGCCGCTCACCGCTGCAGGCTCTGTAGGGATGATGTCACCAGAGCTCATTAGGAGCTCCGGTCAGCTTGACATTTGCACAGTGGGTTTAGAAGTGCCTGTCAGCGGTGGAGGGGAGCCTCTCACCGCTGCAGGCTCAGGGGGGAGTTTTAACCCTGTCAGTAAGGGCAATGTGGAGCCTGTGAGTGGTGGAGGGGACCCTCACACCACAGCAGGCTTACTGGATGGGGTTTCACCAAGGGGCATTAGGAGCCCTGTTAGCCAAGAGCCTTTGGTTATGGCAGAAAGAATGGTGGGTGAGCCTGTCAGCGGGGGAGGGGAGCCTCTCGCCGCCGCAGACACTCTGAGTGCACAGGCTCGAGAGGCCACTGGTGCCTCCATTCGCCGAAAGGGCAATAAAAAGGGTAATGTCAGAAGGTCACGTGCGCCAGAGCGGGCTGTGAGCCCTCCCAATGCTGGTGCACGTAAACAGGTAAGGGGAGCGAAGAGAGGTAGGGGAGGCAGGATGTTATCCCCGTCAATCAATCGCTCACGGGAAAGTAATGTGACCCCACATACAAGGAACACTGCTAGCGAAATCGGGGTGGGGGTTGTTAGCGAGCAAATGGAGGTTTCAGCACACAATTTTAGTTATGTTCCGGTCCACGGTTCCAATTATTTCCCACATACACCCCCTTCATTTGAACCGCAGAATGTCATACCCAACACAGTTATGCCGCCCCCTACTCCCGGAAGTCTAGGGAGTAATAACATAGGGAGAGGGAGGGCTCAAACAGGGTTCCCACACGCAAGTTTGCCCACATTAATGCCAGAAGGGTGGTCAAGGCATAGCGGCCGCACATTATCATCGGGAGGCCCTTCAGCGTCGTTGGGCGCCCCAAGTATAATTGGATCACAGTTCCCTATGTTCGAGCAAGAAGTTACTGGTCCATCTTGGTTTCCTTCGGGGGTGGGCAATATTTTGCCTTATCGAGGACGGGCCGTAACGCAGCCGGGGAACCCCCCCTTTAACGCCGATAATAACCAGTCCCAATACGGGCAGCCCTTTCACGTCCATAACATTCAGGCAAGTAATAACGCAGCCTGGTCCCTCCCTTACCCTCCCCCTCAGACACAAGGGGAACATAGTATGGCCAGACTATGGATTGCTCCATATCCGCCGCAGGAGAGAAGCCTGCCGCAGATCGGAGCACACTTTTCGTGGAGGCAGGATACTTCCCCTCCGGTAGGTCACATTCATAGCCCCGCTCCCTATCCGGTTAGCAGGCCTTTGGATCATCCACAAACCCAGGGTTTTGGTAGTGGTGCTACTAGGGATAATAGGGCATTAATGTCGCTCAGCAGTGTGGGGCATGGGTGTGCAGTAATGGATGTTTTGCCGGCTGCTAACGTTTCTTCTCGCCCAGTAACACAGGCACAGCCAGATAATGGAATCGTCGCGGTTGGAGGAGGAGCTTCAATACAACAAGCTGGTATGCCGGCCAGTGGACCCGAGACGACAGGAATCATCACAGCGGCCGCTGGGTCTCAAGCCATCGCCCCACAGCCGGGACAAGGGATTCCGGTTACCATTGCTGGTGAGAACCCTTCTTTATTGACACTACACCCATTGACACATAGCGCTCCAATGTCATCTACTGATGACGATTCGTCAGATGATGAGCAAGGACCGCGCAAGCTGCTGCGATTATTAAAGGAACATTTGGTTCAACCAGTGAAAGCGGCTCCCGCAGTAGCCTTGCCTCGCGCAGCGTTAGGGGGCCCCATGGTGTTGTGTGACAATACGGCGCTACTGACAGGTGTGAGACCATGTGTGAGGGACAGGATCAACAAAGGATTCCTGGTGGATATGTTTACCTTAACGAAACAATCCAAAAAGCAGTTGACAGCTGCGTGTAGTAGAGGGGGAATAGGTGAGGAAGCTTACCGGTCATTCCATAACTGGTTGTCAGGCTTCTGCGTATTCGCGGCCTGTTACTTGGAAACCAGACCCGAGGCGCTGGTAGACATATGGCGCTACCTGCACCTCATAACGGAGATGGTAGTCAATGATGGGCCTACAATATGGCGTAGGTATGACGAGAGTTTCAGGGAAAAAGCCAACGGGATGAAGCGTATTCCCTTTGAGTGCAAGGATGTTGAAACGTGGTCGAAACTAATGCGACCTCAGAGTGAGGAGCAACGTCCAAGTGTCAGGTTTCCAGGAGGAGGGGGGCGTGGAGTCCCCCGCCGTAAGCAGAACAGATGTTTTGCGTTCAATAATTCCACCTGCAACAGGGGGGACAACTGCAGGTATAGGCACGCCTGTGCGATCTGTAGAGGCCCGCACCCAGTGCGGGAATGCACCAGGAATGCTCCAGGTGCAGGAAGGGGACGGGGCATGTCAGGACCCACTGGGCAAGGCCCCATCGCCCATTAAGTTAGATGTGTTGGTCAGATGGCTTGGTTTCTTTCCTGATGCCGCACAAGCCAAGTTTCTGAAAGAAGGTTTCACTGTAGGTTTTAGGCTTCCCATATCCGGGCCGGTACGGTCCGGGGATGGCCGGAATTTGAAGTCGGCGTCTGTCTTGCCAGAAGTAGTACTCGAAAAGGTCAATAAAGAAGTGGCCTTAGGAAGGATGCAGGGTCCTTTTCCGTCTCCTCCGTTGACGAACTTAATCTTATCCCCTATAGGAGTAGTGCCTAAGAAAGCTGAGGGTAAATACCGGTTAATTCAGCACCTGTCCCACCCCATCGGTTCGTCGGTAAACGACGCCATAGATGCTCACCATAGCTCGGTAATTTACCAGTCTTTCGAGGAAGCTTTGGCCCTAGTGAGATCTTATGGGAAAGGCGCACTTCTAGCTAAGCTGGACATCGAGTCTGCTTTTAGACTTCTCCCGCTTCACCCAGAATCTTTTAGATTCATGGGCTTCAAATTCCAAGACGGCTTTTATATTGATCGCTGTCTTCCTATGGGCTGTTCGGTGTCATGTTCGTTTTTTGAGTGCTTCAGCTCCTTCCTGCATTGGTGTATACAAGCAGGAACGGGCCACGTGGGGGTAGCACACTATTTAGACGATTTTTTGTTTGTAGGCCCAGGTTCATCCCTTGTTTGCTCTGAAATTTTGTTTGCAGCAAAAGCTCTTTTTGTTGTTATGGGAGTTCCTATTGCCCATGACAAAACAGAGGGTCCCGCCACCTGCTTATCATTTCTGGGAATAGAGATAGACACCATGGTAGGATGTTGTCGCTTACCCAGGGATAAGATTGAGAAACTGCAAACAATCATATCGGAGGTTCTGAGTGCAGATGCTAGCTCTCTGCGGCGCATCCAGTCACTTCTGGGTACATTGAATTTTGCTTGTAGGGTAATCCCTATGGGCAGGATATTTAGCAGGAAGTTACAATTGGCCACAGCTGGCTTGACAAGGCCTCATGCACGGATTCGCCTAGCATCCGATATTAGGGCAGATCTTAAGATCTGGGCAACTTTCTTGCAAGATTTTAATGGCGTGCGGATTTGGCCTGAATGTCCAGTATCTAGTAGGGAATTAGAACTGCACACGGATGCTTCCGGAGCCCACGGCTTCGGAACCTTTTTTCAAGGGGAATGGTGTGCGGCTACTTGGCCGACGGAATGGCATATAAATGGCCTAGTTAAGAACATGTTGGTGCTAGAGCTGTTTCCCATAGTACTGTCCCTAGAGCTATGGGCGAAGAGTTTGTCTGGCCGGAACGTAGTGTTCTGGTGTGACAATCTCGGGGTAGTTCAAGCTATTAATCGTCAGACCGCTTCCTCTCTGCCAGCAGTTAACTTATTACGCAGACTGGTGTTACGTTCGTTAGAGTTCGACATTTCATTTCGGGCCAAACATGTTCCCGGCATAGAGAATCACATAGCTGACTCTCTATCTCACTGCCAATGGCGGCGTTTCCGGTTTTTAGCACCCCAAGCTAGACTAACTGGTATTCCCTGTCCCCTTTCCGCTTGGCAGATGGTCGAGCCGGTATAATGGGTCTGGCGGAATTGTCGTTGGCTGCTTCCACAAGAAAATCGTATAGAACTGCCTGGCACCAATGGCAATTGTTCCTGAGTTCGTATCCGGGCTGTCACCCTTCAACTCAAAAGGTTCCCATGTTAGATTTCATGTGGAGTAGGTACCTCCAAGGAGCATCAAAATCCAATATGGCCTCTACCCTGTCAGGGATTTCCTTTATGGCTCGTCTGCATAGTGTGGCGGACCCCACTAAGGGCTTCATGATCTCCAAAGCATTGAGAGGTTGGGCAAAGGAACGGCCGGTAGAGGTGGACGCAAGACGTCCCATTTCCGTAGCTATTTTGAGGTTATTGGTTAGTGCTCTCACAGTGGTCACAACGAATCAGTATGAATCGCTCCTTTTCAGCACAGCATTTTGCATGGCCTTCCATGGGGCTTTTAGAATAAGTGAACTGGTTGCGCGATCTAATGCAGATATTGGTAATGCGCTATTGGCGAAGTATACATATATTACTGATTCACACGTGGGTTGTAAATTAGCCAGCTCAAAGACTGACCAACTTAGTAAAGGGCATTGGTTTAACATAGCAGCACAGGAAGATACGGGTATATGCCCGGTGGCTTGGTGCTCAAAATTTTCAATAGTTCGCCCAAAAGAAGGGAAGATGTGGCTGATACATGCAGATGGTTCACCCCTTTCCAAATTCCAATTTAATGCAGTATTTAAACGTGCGTTGGGGCATGTGGGTTTAGACCCATCGCTCTATGGTACCCATTCATTTAGAATCGGGGCGGCTACTGCCGCAGCAGAAAGAGGCGAGTCGCCCTCGGTTATACAGGCAATAGGCCGCTGGAAGTCAGGAGCTTATAAGTCATATATACGCCCACAACCCTAGCATAAGGTAAATACTGCCCCACCATGGCGATAACCTTGGGCTCTGCTGCTTGTCGCTTTTAGCGAGGGCGTGAGGGGATTTTTTCCCTGTTTTCACTGGATCAAGGTCTGATTGGCTATGGGCCTCCAGGGTTTGCAGGTTTTTTGTCCTTCACCTTGGTTATTGCTGCCTACCCCTTCCCATCATGGTTCACTGTACTACTACAGGTATTCATATATTATGTCGGCTTGTACGGCTGATTGTAGTCAGGGAAGTAGGCACAATAATATTTTAAGCTGGTGGCAATGCGTAAAGTGTGCGCTTAGGCGTTTACACTTGGTAAGTTTTGAACAGCATGCAAGTTGGTCAGTCTTTGGTGAAGCGGCTATTGTGATGGGATCGCGCTGGCGGATGTATTCTTAACATACAGGGATCGGTAAGGTAAAGCGGATCCACAGCCATGGGAACTGCTTGGTCAACATTATCCTGCATGTTATAGTTTTTAGCTGTCGTATGTCACTTCAGGGGAGAAAGCGGTCCCACAGTTTATTGGACCTGCTTGGATAAACACCCCGATAGTTTGTACTTTAGATATAAAAGGTATGACATACGTCAGTGGACGGAGGCTAAAGCGGTCTGGCAGTAACATGTAGACCTGTGTTTTTAAATAAACCTTTTATACTCATATTTATGTGCTGCAGCTTTGGAGGATAAAGCAGTCTTATGGTGCACATTGACCTGCTTGGTAGTTGACCTTCAATATTTAGTATGCATACACTGCAGTTTATGGAGTTTTAAGCCGTGTCATAGTTCATTTAGACCGGCTTGGTATACGAATTTATGTTAAAGCGGTTCGTTAGTTGCACCGGAACCCGCTTGGTTGTTTCTCCATTTTTTAATATGTTATAAGGTTAAAGTGGTCTCTTTAAATTTACATCCAGACCTGCTTGGTTTTAAGATACCTCCGGTTTTCTCTGTTATGAGAAAAAGTTTGTTAATTAGTTGCTCATGGACCAATGGGTGTTAAGCTTCAGGATAGCTTGTCATGACCTTCTGTGGAGTGCAGAGGTTGATTCACACCAGCAGATATATATGTTTGGTTCGAATGAGCAAATTAATTTTATGGCCCTAACCAATTATATTTTTTGGTCTTAGGTCTGCAGAAGATTAACGTATGGGTCATAGGCCACTCATATGTATATTGGGCCGAGAAACATCATATGGCCTACGACTGGTCCCTATTTACCAACCCTATAACATTCAGATGGGTTGGAAGGAGGGGATTGTTATGGCATGCTATCATGCCACTTTTGGACAACGAAATCAATCAATTTGGCCCCCCTGACATTCTATTGGTTCATGCAGGCGGTAATGATCTAGGCCATGTCAAATCCTTGGATTTAATTATAGGTATAAGAGAGGATTTGAGAGCGTTACATGCTAGATGGCCTGGGATTAGGATAGGTTGGTCCCACATTATCCCCCGCCTTGCTTGGAGAATGCCCATCGCCCCTCCCGTTATGAAGACCATAATTCGGAAGGTCAATAAGGCCGCAAGTAAAGTGGTCGAAGCTTTAGGTGGGTTTGCTATTGCTCACCCATGGATTACGGTGAGGCACACTCATTTTTTCCGTACAGACGGGGTGCACCTCACAGATGAGGGCATGGAGTGGTTCATTATTCATCTTTATAGGTTTTTAGGTCCCTTAGTTCTTTCTCTGTGTGGCGGGCCAGGTTCCCGTTAAAGGGTCCTGGCTGTGGGTAGGAGAGCAATGCAGTCAGCGGCTGATCGAAGGTGCTACCGTTTAATTGGCCGCACGTCACTGCCCCTTTTGCAGTAACCTGACTCTTGGCCTCTGGGGCGGAGGATATACGGTCGTATATGACAATGTGAGTCCAGAAGGGGGCAGTCACGATGACGCCAAGTTTAGTACCGACCAATCGTAAAGACTTGGGATCCGTAAAGTCTTGGGACAGCGGTATTGCTTCACCTTACGCTGGATTGGTTTAAAGTTTAGTCGTTAGCTGACTGCTTCGCTCTCGTCGCCATTCAGAGTTTTAAAATAAAATTCTTCCACAAAAATAAATACGCCCCTTTTTTGCCAAACTTATATCTTGTGTCCGTGTCGTTATTTTAGATAAGAGGTATTAAGTGTTTAATCATTAAGGTATAAGTGCAAAGATAAAAGGTATTAGCACTGAACATTTTAGTTTAAGTGAAGCCCTAAGCTGAGGGCAATTAAAATTTTGTGCTATATTTCATCAGCACTGCATTAGGAGTTAAACATTTGGTGTCAGCCAGCCTATCACTCCTGGGGGAGTGGTTTCACAGGAGGGCATAAATTACATGGGAGATGGGGGCTGGCTCTCTCTTGTCCTGGATGCCAGATACCTCCCTCCCGCCCGGCATAAGCTGGTTATACTAAATTCAGGCCTTGTCTTAGGTCAAGGCGCTGCGGGTAGGAGAGCAATGCAGTCAGCGGCTGATCGAAGGTGCTACCGTTTAATTGGCCGCACGTCACTGCCCCTTTTGCAGTAACCTGACTCTTGGCCTCTGGGGCGGAGGATATACGGTCGTATATGACAATGTGAGTCCAGAAGGGGGCAGTCACGATGACGCCAAGTTTAGTACCGACCAATCGTAAAGACTTGGGATCCGTAAAGTCTTGGGACAGCGGTATTGCTTCACCTTACGCTGGATTGGTTTAAAGTTTAGTCGTTAGCTGACTGCTTCGCTCTCGTCGCCATTCAGAGTTTTAAAATAAAATTCTTCCACAAAAATAAATACGCCCCTTTTTTGCCAAACTTATATCTTGTGTCCGTGTCGTTATTTTAGATAAGAGGTATTAAGTGTTTAATCATTAAGGTATAAGTGCAAAGATAAAAGGTATTAGCACTGAACATTTTATTGCTTTGTGAGGTTTACATCTTTATGACATCAAATGCTTCACATGAAAAATGCAGTTCATTGTCAAAAATCAGCTATATTAGGAGAGTGAGAATTGTGTTTTAGCATCAATTACACACTAAATATGCTGTCATTGTGTATGTTTAATGGATGTCTTTCAGTTTTAAAGATAGACAGACGGATAGATAGATAGAAAGATAGAAAGATAGATAGATAGATAGATAGACAGACAGACAGACAGACTGATTTCAACTGGAAGCAGTGCTTACATATTGCTTAATTTTTGGTGGTTATTAAATAGTATGGGTAGGCAAGAAAAGTGCATATATCTTTTATTAGCATAAACTTACCCAAATGCGCTCTTGCATATTTAAGGCATTCAAAGTAATAATATTTCACAGCATTAATACAGTTATGTACTAGACTGGACAATGGTAAGCAGAGCCAGTACTTATATCAACAATGGCCTTATCTGTGTGAAGTTTGTATGTTCTCCCTGTGTTTGCGTGGGTTTCCTCCGGGTGCTGTGGTTTCCTCCCACACTCCAAAAAACATACTGTTAGGTTAATTGGCTGCTATCAAAATTGACCCTAGTCTCTCCCTCTCTGTCTGTGTGTGAGTGTGTGTCTATATTAGGGAATTTAGACTGTAAGCTCCAATAGGGTAGGGACTGATGTGAATGGGTTCTCTGTACAGCGCTGCGCTATTAGTGACACTATATAAATAAATGATAATGAGGATGATGATGATATGTGTTTACTATGCCTATACACATAGCCAGCTTTCACACTTGATTGGCAGATTAATGCATCATTATTGCTAAGTTTGATAACAGTTGTCTAATACAGTGACACTGGTAGAGAAAACCACTATAGACATTCACATAAGCAGCTCTCATCATCATCATTTATGGCATAAGACTTCTTTAATTATACTAAGTTTTTGAGCAGGTCTGCATTATACTTAATTATATAAGGGAGATGTACTTTTAGTAAAAAGTAGCTCTCCAATTTCAAAAGTACATCAACGTAGTATTAATACTTAGATTTAAAGATTTTCTGGGATAAATGAAATACATTCCCAGCAGCCATCTCCCTTTGCCTCTATCTTATTGCATATTTTGTCCTAATGTGCTTTCATATTTACATGTCACCATGTTTCCATTGGCTAGTACCTTAAAGTCAGATGTCTGTCAAGCAAACTGACCAGTGACAGAATTGCTTTGTGAGGTTTACATCTTTATGACATCAAATGCTTCACATGAAAAATGCAGTTCATTGTCAAAAATCAGCTATATTAGGAGAGTGAGAATTGTGTTTTAGCATCAATTACACACTAAATATGCTGTCATTGTGTATGTTTAATGGATGTCTTTCAGTTTTAAAGATAGACAGACCGATAGATAGATAGAAAGATAGAAAGATAGATAGATAGAAAGATAGATAGATAGATAGACAGACAGACTGATTTCAACTGGAAGCAGTGCTTACATATTGCTTAATTTTTGGTGGTTATTAAATAGTATGGGTAGGCAAGAAAAGTGCATATATCTTTTATTAGCATAAACTTACCCAAATGCGCTCTTGCATATTTAAGGCATTCAAAGTAATAATATTTCACAGCATTAATACAGTTATGTACTAGACTGGACAATGGTAAGCAGAGCCAGTACTTATATCAACAATGGCCTTATCTGTGTGAAGTTTGTATGTTCTCCCTGTGTTTGCGTGGGTTTCCTCCGGGTGCTGTGGTTTCCTCCCACACTCCAAAAAACATACTGTTAGGTTAATTGGCTGCTATCAAAATTGACCCTAGTCTCTCCCTCTCTGTCTGTGTGTGAGTGTGTGTCTATATTAGGGAATTTAGACTGTAAGCTCCAATAGGGTAGGGACTGATGTGAATGGGTTCTCTGTACAGCGCTGCGCTATTAGTGACACTATATAAATAAATGATAATGAGGATGATGATGTGATAAAGAGTGCATAAATAATATATTATTTATGCTTAATTTTATAATATATAACAGAGATTCAGTCACAGTTGAATTAGCACACTAGCTTTGCACAAAATTAGCCATTCTGCCCCCCACCTGTGATTGTGGGTGGTAACTAAATACTTAAACAGGTTTTCAGCATTTTGTCTGTAATTAGCAAATGAAAGCCTATAGCCAGCTTCCAGACTGCGCCCACAAGAGGTGTTTAGTAGACAAAGAAATTAGCCTGGACACTTTCACTCCATGCTGGATTTCGGACTGATAGGTAATGTAGCTCCTAGGTGAACAGGCCTACTTAGGCCCTGACTAGTATGGAGTGTGCATGACATGAAAGGTGAGTGTGAGCATGTTATAATGTGTTGTTGAATGGAGGACATAAGATTGAATGATTATTTGTTGTAAGTGATATGAAAGTTTAAGTGAGAATGAAAGTTTGAATTGATTGGATTGATATGGACAGAGTTATATGGACAGAGTTACATAAATGCATGCCTGGTTGGGATAAATGAAAGCATTTGTGTTTATACATAGTTAATGCTGTGCTGTGACTTGTGGAGTGCTGTACTATACATAGTCTGGATCCTGGTTGGGATAAATGATAGCATTTGTGTTTGGATCGATTTGTTAGGCTTTGGGAATGGAGACGTTTGTGCTATGTGTGAAATATCAGGTGTTAAAATTGGCCAGTGGACATTGTGCGTTTACTGCTGATTATAGAGCTATTTGTGGTGGATTGGCTAAATACTGCTTGTAATGAGTAATGGGTCTGTACTGAGTTCACATTGTTTAGTAACTGTAATTGTTTAGTAGGCCTTGTGGGCCTACAAGCATGGCAAGTCAGCCATTTTGGATGGTGACTACATTGCATAGAAAGTGATGGATTAGGAAGTGATCAGATTGTGGTTAAGTGATCAGATTGTTAGATATGCATAGAAAGTGCAGGTTATGTTGGTTTATGCATAGAAAGTGTAGTAGTTTGAACTGGTTGAAACCATGTGCTTGAAAATGGCCGCTAGACTTTAAGTGAGGTATGTTTGTGGTCTGTATGGATTCTCCCCTCCCCCTTCACTACACAATGCACACACACACACACCTTTAGACAATAGTTAGTCAAAATACACACAATTACATATATATCTATATTACAGGCAATAAGTATGATATATATTGCACTAAAGCTATATTGTGTGTACAATATTGTTACGCTGTTTATTGTTCTATAATATAATACAACACACTTTAAACAAATCCTATATCTTGTCGTGATTATTCTTGAAACTTGTCGATATAAAGAAATATAAAAATGATATTTCATGGGTTAATTCAGAAATACCTTTTGCGAGGAGTTGTTAACGGTATTAAATGGTCATACATATATTTGCCAGTATATTAAGGAGATTGTAACCCAAAAAGGAGAAAAGGAAAATACTTTCCCAATGGCGAGCGCCAGCCCGAACTGTGTTTTTTTTTATAATTTTCGTGAAGATATAGGGGTGAAATTACTGTTATATTGTAAACTTTTTTTTTTTGTTTGATAGAGGGGCGGGAACGAAGGTGGTAATATTTGTGTGATATTACCGTACGCCTTTTCTAGAAAGCGGTTTTGACAAGTAACATTGTTTCATCTGTGTCCTGAAAGATATATAATTAATTACAGCGAATCTAGATTATGATTTTTAATTTTCATAATGTGTTGGCAAATAGACGTTTAATAACGGGAGTTGTATGTATCTGTTGAACAATTCTGTATTTTTAGGTGTACTAAGATGGCTATTGCTTTGTCTTCACTTATAATACAGTGTAGTTGGAAGGACTTGTGTTTACTTAGCGGTTATATTTATAGTTTAAATCTGATTCTGTGGACTGGGGGGACAGATACTCAGGAGAAAATTCTTCCTTTTTTAATCCCCAGAATCAAATTTAGTTATAACTTCTCCTGTGGAAATTTATATTTTAATTAGGACTTTTTGCATAACCAAATTTGCAAGTTATGTGATAATTAGGGATCATTTTAATCACATAATAATTACACCTTGTCTACAGAATAGGTTTGGAGAGGTAGTTTTGGATACTTGGCGGTTTTTGTCAAGGGGTGTGTGATATCTGGGTAATATAGAACCCTGTCAAACAAAAGAATTACGGGAGTAGCGCTCACGGATTCTTAGCAGAAACGCATAAGCGTGAAAGCTGGGACACCCTGTCCTGTATTGTAGTGGTAGGAGGTGATTGTTTGGAAGATTGTGTAGAAAGATGTCTCTAAAGTACAACGGAGATGTCACGGGTGCGTATTATTCGACGTGACGAAAATAGCGAAAAAGGCGCAAATTGTATTATACGCCGATAGTTACTTTGGGTTGATACAATATTTTTATGTTATATGGATAGTTAATCCATAGAGGCATTCCGATATGTAACTTCTGTAGAAACACGCCTTTGTCAGTTGTTTAGTGGGTACGGCTACGGCAACACTTAAATTATGAGCGGATCATGCGCAATGGTTTCCCAGTAAAGCCATTATTAGCGATTTTGGCTGGGTGCAACCAGATCTGCAAAACGAATTTACCAATCATTATACGATTGAGAACAGCATTTCCACTCAGTAGACAGGGGGATACTCACACAAATTATTAACACACAAGTCTATAACATGGAACATATGGATTTTATTTTTTTAATTACTTTGGAAACTCGCAAAGTGTGGTATGTTTAACCTGTGTGTTTAACCCTGCTAAAACGTATAGTGATCACCAGTAGTAAGCTTATAATCAGGTTATGTATTGATAAGCTAGGTGTAATTACGTGGACCGTATCACAGGTCGCGGCAGGTAAAATATGAATATTTATATTATTCAAGATGCCACAGATGTAGTATGTCTAAATCAAGGTTTTTTAGTAAAGCAGGCCACAGGTAGGTATGTACATGGCTGCAAAAGACTTGATTTTAGATGGTAAAAAAAATATTACATTATAAATTCTGAGAAATAAGGTATTATATGTACTCAGAGCATTGAACACTTAATTGCCCTGGTAACATAAGTAATAGGGAATAATAAGTAAAATTTGGGTTTTGTCATTGGAGATAGTTGAATGTATGCAAGGAGACGTCCTTGCTGTTATGTCAACAAATGAAAATTGATTTAGCCCTTGCAATGTCTCAGATATATATGCATTTGTTTTAAAACTGTATATGAGGACATATGGGATAATAGAGAGGTGGTATTTAAAACCCTACTCATTTTAAAAACCCAGGTATATACAGGTAATTTATAATGGTATATTGTAAAGAACCAATAATATTGGTAACAGACACACTACCTAGTGGTTACAACTTACAAATATATATTGCAGCCCCTTCATCAGAGTTTGTACTCTGGAAATGGGCGGGATAAAATATAGATTTGATAATTTTACATGTCATTATTTTGGAGGTGTTTGGCAACATGTAGCATTAGAATTAATGAAACCCCTGGATAATGGTAATGTGTTTTATTGCCTAGGGATAAAAAGGTGGATCCTAATGCACAGTGGTATATGCCACTCAAAAATGTGACATGAAATTTCCACTTATGTAAGGTTACACAGCATCTGATAAATGCCATCAGAACTGTTATATCATTACATAAGGACTAGGTAGGAAAAAACACAATTGTATGTAGACATGGTAAACTAGAGTCAAGGAGAAACCCAGGGCATGAATATTAGTGCTTGTTGATGACAGACACAAATTTCTAAAGTTTGTGTTCATAAATACCCATAAAACCGAGTTAAATAAAATAAACCCCAGTGAGTAGTAGTTTTATTCACCAGGATCAGGGGGACTGATAAAACAAAATGGTGGTTTAGTGATTTTGTTGCATTAATCTTTGCTGGCCAGTAGGGGCAATAATGTGCCTAAATCAGTTTTCTTTCTTAGAGAGAGAACATCAGTAGTGGATATACAGATCCGTTACCCAGCAAAGATGGTTATGTACAAAATGTCTAATGCTTTTAAGTGTTTAAAGAGGTTCTTTAGAGGGACATTGCCATCACCAATATACTAAATGGGTAAATCTCTAAACATCGTGTGTCCTTGGAGATATGATTAGGTAAGATGACGTTATGTGACATAAATGTATTATGTATACTCACATTTCTTTCTGTCTCCACAGGTTACTAAGAACAGGATTCCTTTGTTTCTCCTTCCCAACTGATACATAGATCATTGGAAATGAGAAAAAGGGGGATAATGGTAATGCTAAGAAAGGTATAAAAATTTGAGTTTCCCAGGTACATGGAAACTTTGAAGGAATTTTTATGGTATTGTAATAAGATAAGTCAGTCTACAGATCCCTGGCGCCACCTAGTGGTCAAAAATATGTGAAGTTTGGTCCATAATACTCGCAAAGGACAGAAAAATGTTTGTTTTTTTCAAGTCCATAATGATGGTAACACCTGGAATGAAATTCGTAAGTCATCAGAGGGGACGGGATAGGATTCTTACCATGCTCGGAAGGGAGAATTCCCAGAAGAGTATTTTTGTTTTTCTTCCCATATTAGGAACCAAGAAGTGGACAGCTGCAGAGGATATCGAAATGCTACAAGTGGACCGGACGCAGGAACGACAGATGGGTAGGAAAAAGTAAAAATTTCAAAACAACTGATATTTTTATTTTCTTTCCTACAAGATGGATGAGAATTAAGACGGTGCCCAGCTGTAGCAGATGATATCCCTGACAGATGACACGAGATCCTGAGATGGTCGTTAAGGACACAGAATGGCAGGACTTGGACACAGAAGAGATCCAAACCAGATGTCAAAGATGACTGTACCCCACAAGACTTCCCCCCCATCGTACTTGGCGAAGATGATGACATCATGAAGAGACACCAAAGATGGAACAACCTTCGGATCTTAGATTTAATTGTTGAGGGATAATTTATTGGGGAGTACCTTGACATGTGTTGATTTTTTCTCCTAAGACAAGGTTTTTTCATCAGACATGGCAACGTAGGAGATCCATTAGCGTCTTCCCCCATTCTTTCTTGATATTTGTGCTAAAAATTGCCTTACCATAATTAATTCCAAACTCAAATATATATATTAATATGTAGCCTTATTGACCACCTGTTCACACACACTCATACATGTTACATACAATCACTAGGAACACTAGGGACACTGATAAGAGATGACAACAGATATCTGTCAGTCTAACTGTAATGACAGAAAACTGACATCAGGGGGAATGATAAAGAGTGCATAAATAATATATTATTTATGCTTAATTTTATAATATATAACAGAGATTCAGTCACAGTTGAATTAGCACACTAGCTTTGCACAAAATTAGCCATTCTGCCCCCCACCTGTGATTGTGGGTGGTAACTAAATACTTAAACAGGTTTTCAGCATTTTGTCTGTAATTAGCAAATGAAAGCCTATAGCCAGCTTCCAGACTGCGCCCACAAGAGGTGTTTAGTAGACAAAGAAATTAGCCTGGACACTTTCACTCCATGCTGGATTTCGGACTGATAGGTAATGTAGCTCCTAGGTGAACAGGCCTACTTAGGCCCTGACTAGTATGGAGTGTGCATGACATGAAAGGTGAGTGTGAGCATGTTATAATGTGTTGTTGAATGGAGGACATAAGATTGAATGATTATTTGTTGTAAGTGATATGAAAGTTTAAGTGAGAATGAAAGTTTGAATTGATTGGATTGATATGGACAGAGTTATATGGACAGAGTTACATAAATGCATGCCTGGTTGGGATAAATGAAAGCATTTGTGTTTATACATAGTTAATGCTGTGCTGTGACTTGTGGAGTGCTGTACTATACATAGTCTGGATCCTGGTTGGGATAAATGATAGCATTTGTGTTTGGATCGATTTGTTAGGCTTTGGGAATGGAGACGTTTGTGCTATGTGTGAAATATCAGGTGTTAAAATTGGCCAGTGGACATTGTGCGTTTACTGCTGATTATAGAGCTATTTGTGGTGGATTGGCTAAATACTGCTTGTAATGAGTAATGGGTCTGTACTGAGTTCACATTGTTTAGTAACTGTAATTGTTTAGTAGGCCTTGTGGGCCTACAAGCATGGCAAGTCAGCCATTTTGGATGGTGACTACATTGCATAGAAAGTGATGGATTAGGAAGTGATCAGATTGTGGTTAAGTGATCAGATTGTTAGATATGCATAGAAAGTGCAGGTTATGTTGGTTTATGCATAGAAAGTGTAGTAGTTTGAACTGGTTGAAACCATGTGCTTGAAAATGGCCGCTAGACTTTAAGTGAGGTATGTTTGTGGTCTGTATGGATTCTCCCCTCCCCCTTCACTACACAATGCACACACACACACACCTTTAGACAATAGTTAGTCAAAATACACACAATTACATATATATCTATATTACAGGCAATAAGTATGATATATATTGCACTAAAGCTATATTGTGTGTACAATATTGTTACGCTGTTTATTGTTCTATAATATAATACAACACACTTTAAACAAATCCTATATCTTGTCGTGATTATTCTTGAAACTTGTCGATATAAAGAAATATAAAAATGATATTTCATGGGTTAATTCAGAAATACCTTTTGCGAGGAGTTGTTAACGGTATTAAATGGTCATACATATATTTGCCAGTATATTAAGGAGATTGTAACCCAAAAAGGAGAAAAGGAAAATACTTTCACATGATGATATGTGTTTACTATGCCTATACACATAGCCAGCTTTCACACTTGATTGGCAGATTAATGCATCATTATTGCTAAGTTTGATAACAGTTGTCTAATACAGTGACACTGGTAGAGAAAACCACTATAGACATTCACATAAGCAGCTCTCATCATCATCATTTATGGCATAAGACTTCTTTAATTATACTAAGTTTTTGAGCAGGTCTGCATTATACTTAATTATATAAGGGAGATGTACTTTTAGTAAAAAGTAGCTCTCCAATTTCAAAAGTACATCAACGTAGTATTAATACTTAGATTTAAAGATTTTCTGGGATAAATGAAATACATTCCCAGCAGCCATCTCCCTTTGCCTCTATCTTATTGCATATTTTGTCCTAATGTGCTTTCATATTTACATGTCACCATGTTTCCATTGGCTAGTACCTTAAAGTCAGATGTCTGTCAAGCAAACTGACCAGTGACAGAATTGCTTTGTGAGGTTTACATCTTTATGACATCAAATGCTTCACATGAAAAATGCAGTTCATTGTCAAAAATCAGCTATATTAGGAGAGTGAGAATTGTGTTTTAGCATCAATTACACACTAAATATGCTGTCATTGTGTATGTTTAATGGATGTCTTTCAGTTTTAAAGATAGACAGACGGATAGATAGATAGAAAGATAGAAAGATAGATAGACAGACAGACAGACTGATTTCAACTGGAAGCAGTGCTTACATATTGCTTAATTTTTGGTGGTTATTAAATAGTATGGGTAGGCAAGAAAAGTGCATATATCTTTTATTAGCATAAACTTACCCAAATGCGCTCTTGCATATTTAAGGCATTCAAAGTAATAATATTTCACAGCATTAATACAGTTATGTACTAGACTGGACAATGGTAAGCAGAGCCAGTACTTATATCAACAATGGCCTTATCTGTGTGAAGTTTGTATGTTCTCCCTGTGTTTGCGTGGGTTTCCTCCCACACTCCAAAAAACATACTGTTAGGTTAATTGGCTGCTATCAAAATTGACCCTAGTCTCTCCCTCTCTGTCTGTGTGTGAGTGTGTGTCTATATTAGGGAATTTAGACTGTAAGCTCCAATAGGGTAGGGACTGATGTGAATGGGTTCTCTGTACAGCGCTGCGCTATTAGTGACACTATATAAATAAATGATAATGAGGATGATGATGATATGTGTTTACTATGCCTATACACATAGCCAGCTTTCACACTTGATTGGCAGATTAATGCATCATTATTGCTAAGTTTGATAACAGTTGTCTAATACAGTGACACTGGTAGAGAAAACCACTATAGACATTCACATAAGCAGCTCTCATCATCATCATTTATGGCATAAGACTTCTTTAATTATACTAAGTTTTTGAGCAGGTCTGCATTATACTTAATTATATAAGGGAGATGTACTTTTAGTAAAAAGTAGCTCTCCAATTTCAAAAGTACATCAACGTAGTATTAATACTTAGATTTAAAGATTTTCTGGGATAAATGAAATACATTCCCAGCAGCCATCTCCCTTTGCCTCTATCTTATTGCATATTTTGTCCTAATGTGCTTTCATATTTACATGTCACCATGTTTCCATTGGCTAGTACCTTAAAGTCAGATGTCTGTCAAGCAAACTGACCAGTGACAGAATTGCTTTGTGAGGTTTACATCTTTATGACATCAAATGCTTCACATGAAAAATGCAGTTCATTGTCAAAAATCAGCTATATTAGGAGAGTGAGAATTGTGTTTTAGCATCAATTACACACTAAATATGCTGTCATTGTGTATGTTTAATGGATGTCTTTCAGTTTTAAAGATAGACAGACGGATAGATAGATAGATAGATAGATAGATAGAAAGATAGAAAGATAGATAGAAAGATAGAAAGATAGATAGATAGATAGACAGACAGACTGATTTCAACTGGAAGCAGTGCTTACATATTGCTTAATTTTTGGTGGTTATTAAATAGTATGGGTAGGCAAGAAAAGTGCATATATCTTTTATTAGCATAAACTTACCCAAATGCGCTCTTGCATATTTAAGGCATTCAAAGTAATAATATTTCACAGCATTAATACAGTTATGTACTAGACTGGACAATGGTAAGCAGAGCCAGTACTTATATCAACAATGGCCTTATCTGTGTGAAGTTTGTATGTTCTCCCT
Organism: Mixophyes fleayi; assembly: GCF_038048845.1. Lineage (NCBI taxonomy): Eukaryota > Metazoa > Chordata > Amphibia > Anura > Limnodynastidae > Mixophyes > Mixophyes fleayi. The sequence continues at coordinate 867,941 of NW_027447132.1, read as the reverse complement.
GTGTTTGCGTGGGTTTCCTCCGGGTGCTGTGGTTTCCTCCCACACTCCAAAAAACATACTGTTAGGTTAATTGGCTGCTATCAAAATTGACCCTAGTCTCTCCCTCTCTGTCTGTGTGTGAGTGTGTGTCTATATTAGGGAATTTAGACTGTAAGCTCCAATAGGGTAGGGACTGATGTGAATGGGTTCTCTGTACAGCGCTGCGCTATTAGTGACACTATATAAATAAATGATAATGAGGATGATGATGATATGTGTTTACTATGCCTATACACATAGCCAGCTTTCACACTTGATTGGCAGATTAATGCATCATTATTGCTAAGTTTGATAACAGTTGTCTAATACAATGACACTGGTAGAGAAAACCACTATAGACATTCACATAAGCAGCTCTCATCATCATCATTTATTGCATAAGACTTCTTTAATTATACTAAGTTTTTGAGCAGGTCTGCATTATACTTAATTATATAAGGGAGATGTACTTTTAGTAAAAAGTAGCTCTCCAATTTCAAAAGTACATCAACGTAGTATTAATACTTAGATTTAAAGATTTTCTGGGATAAATGAAATACATTCCCAGCAGCCATCTCCCTTTGCCTCTATCTTATTGCATATTTTGTCCTAATGTGCTTTCATATTTACATGTCACCATGTTTCCATTGGCTAGTACCTTAAAGTCAGATGTCTGTCAAGCAAACTGACCAGTGACAGAATTGCTTTGTGAGGTTTACATCTTTATGACATCAAATGCTTCACATGAAAAATGCAGTTCATTGTCAAAAATCAGCTATATTAGGAGAGTGAGAATTGTGTTTTAGCATCAATTACACACTAAATATGCTGTCATTGTGTATGTTTAATGGATGTCTTTCAGTTTTAAAGATAGACAGACGGATAGATAGATAGAAAGATAGATAGATAGAAAGATAGATAGATAGATAGACAGACAGACAGACTGATTTCAACTGGAAGCAGTGCTTACATATTGCTTAATTTTTGGTGGTTATTAAATAGTATGGGTAGGCAAGAAAAGTGCATATATCTTTTATTAGCATAAACTTACCCAAATGCGCTCTTGCATATTTAAGGCATTCAAAGTAATAATATTTCACAGCATTAATACAGTTATGTACTAGACTGGACAATGGTAAGCAGAGCCAGTACTTATATCAACAATGGCCTTATCTGTGTGAAGTTTGTATGTTCTCCCTGTGTTTGCGTGGGTTTCCTCCGGGTGCTGTGGTTTCCTCCCACACTCCAAAAAACATACTGTTAGGTTAATTGGCTGCTATCAAAATTGACCCTAGTCTCTCCCTCTCTGTCTGTGTGTGAGTGTGTGTCTATATTAGGGAATTTAGACTGTAAGCTCCAATAGGGTAGGGACTGATGTGAATGGGTTCTCTGTACAGCGCTGCGCTATTAGTGACACTATATAAATAAATGATAATGAGGATGATGATGATATGTGTTTACTATGCCTATACACATAGCCAGCTTTCACACTTGATTGGCAGATTAATGCATCATTATTGCTAAGTTTGATAACAGTTGTCTAATACAATGACACTGGTAGAGAAAACCACTATAGACATTCACATAAGCAGCTCTCATCATCATCATTTATTGCATAAGCCTTCTTTAATTATACTAAGTTTTTGAGCAGGTCTGCATTATACTTAATTATATAAGGGAGATGTACTTTTAGTAAAAAGTAGCTCTCCAATTTCAAAAGTACATCAACGTAGTATTAATACTTAGATTTAAAGATTTTCTGGGATAAATGAAATACATTCCCAGCAGCCATCTCCCTTTGCCTCTATCTTATTGCATATTTTGTCCTAATGTGCTTTCATATTTACATGTCACCATGTTTCCATTGGCTAGTACCTTAAAGTCAGATGTCTGTCAAGCAAACTGACCAGTGACAGAATTGCTTTGTGAGGTTTACATCTTTATGACATCAAATGCTTCACATGAAAAATGCAGTTCATTGTCAAAAATCAGCTATATTAGGAGAGTGAGAATTGTGCTTTAGCATCAATTACACACTAAATATGCTGTCATTGTGTATGTTTAATGGATGTCTTTCAGTTTTAAAGATAGACAGACGGATAGATAGATAGATAGAAAGATAGAAAGATAGATAGATAGAAAGATAGATAGATAGACAGACAGACAGACTGATTTCAACTGGAAGCAGTGCTTACATATTGCTTAATTTTTGGTGGTTATTAAATAGTATGGGTAGGCAAGAAAAGTGCATATATCTTTTATTAGCATAAACTTACCCAAATGCGCTCTTGCATATTTAAGGCATTCAAAGTAATAATATTTCACAGCATTAATACAGTTATGTACTAGACTGGACAATGGTAAGCAGAGCCAGTACTTATATCAACAATGGCCTTATCTGTGTGAAGTTTGTATGTTCTCCCTGTGTTTGCGTGGGTTTCCTCCGGGTGCTGTGGTTTCCTCCCACACTCCAAAAAACATACTGTTAGGTTAATTGGCTGCTATCAAAATTGACCCTAGTCTCTCCCTCTCTGTCTGTGTGTGAGTGTGTGTCTATATTAGGGAATTTAGACTGTAAGCTCCAATAGGGTAGGGACTGATGTGAATGGGTTCTCTGTACAGCGCTGCGCTATTAGTGACACTATATAAATAAATGATAATGAGGATGATGATGATATGTGTTTACTATGCCTATACACATAGCCAGCTTTCACACTTGATTGGCAGATTAATGCATCATTATTGCTAAGTTTGATAACAGTTGTCTAATACAGTGACACTGGTAGAGAAAACCACTATAGACATTCACATAAGCAGCTCTCATCATCATCATTTATGGCATAAGACTTCTTTAATTATACTAAGTTTTTGAGCAGGTCTGCATTATACTTAATTATATAAGGGAGATGTACTTTTAGTAAAAAGTAGCTCTCCAATTTCAAAAGTACATCAACGTAGTATTAATACTTAGATTTAAAGATTTTCTGGGATAAATGAAATACATTCCCAGCAGCCATCTCCCTTTGCCTCTATCTTATTGCATATTTTGTCCTAATGTGCTTTCATATTTACATGTCACCATGTTTCCATTGGCTAGTACCTTAAAGTCAGATGTCTGTCAAGCAAACTGACCAGTGACAGAATTGCTTTGTGAGGTTTACATCTTTATGACATCAAATGCTTCACATGAAAAATGCAGTTCATTGTCAAAAATCAGCTATATTAGGAGAGTGAGAATTGTGCTTTAGCATCAATTACACACTAAATATGCTGTCATTGTGTATGTTTAATGGATGTCTTTCAGTTTTAAAGATAGACAGACGGATAGATAGATAGATAGAAAGATAGAAAGATAGATAGATAGAAAGATAGATAGATAGACAGACAGACAGACTGATTTCAACTGGAAGCAGTGCTTACATATTGCTTAATTTTTGGTGGTTATTAAATAGTATGGGTAGGCAAGAAAAGTGCATATATCTTTTATTAGCATAAACTTACCCAAATGCGCTCTTGCATATTTAAGGCATTCAAAGTAATAATATTTCACAGCATTAATACAGTTATGTACTAGACTGGACAATGGTAAGCAGAGCCAGTACTTATATCAACAATGGCCTTATCTGTGTGAAGTTTGTATGTTCTCCCTGTGTTTGCGTGGGTTTCCTCCGGGTGCTGTGGTTTCCTCCCACACTCCAAAAAACATACTGTTAGGTTAATTGGCTGCTATCAAAATTGACCCTAGTCTCTCCCTCTCTGTCTGTGTGTGAGTGTGTGTCTATATTAGGGAATTTAGACTGTAAGCTCCAATAGGGTAGGGACTGATGTGAATGGGTTCTCTGTACAGCGCTGCGCTATTAGTGACACTATATAAATAAATGATAATGAGGATGATGATGATATGTGTTTACTATGCCTATACACATAGCCAGCTTTCACACTTGATTGGCAGATTAATGCATCATTATTGCTAAGTTTGATAACAGTTGTCTAATACAATGACACTGGTAGAGAAAACCACTATAGACATTCACATAAGCAGCTCTCATCATCATCATTTATTGCATAAGACTTCTTTAATTATACTAAGTTTTTGAGCAGGTCTGCATTATACTTAATTATATAAGAGAGATGTACTTTTAGTAAAAAGTAGCTCTCCAATTTCAAAAGTACATCAACGTAGTATTAATACTTAGATTTAAAGATTTTCTGGGATAAATGAAATACATTCCCAGCAGCCATCTCCCTTTGCCTCTATCTTATTGCATATTTTGTCCTAATGTGCTTTCATATTTACATGTCACCATGTTTCCATTGGCTAGTACCTTAAAGTCAGATGTCTGTCAAGCAAACTGACCAGTGACAGAATTGCTTTGTGAGGTTTACATCTTTATGACATCAAATGCTTCACATGAAAAATGCAGTTCATTGTCAAAAATCAGCTATATTAGGAGAGTGAGAATTGTGCTTTAGCATCAATTACACACTAAATATGCTGTCATTGTGTATGTTTAATGGATGTCTTTCAGTTTTAAAGATAGACAGACGGATAGATAGATAGAAAGATAGAAAGATAGATAGATAGATAGACAGACAGACAGACTGATTTCAACTGGAAGCAGTGCTTACATATTGCTTAATTTTTGGTGGTTATTAAATAGTATGGGTAGGCAAGAAAAGTGCATATATCTTTTATTAGCATAAACTTACCCAAATGCGCTCTTGCATATTTAAGGCATTCAAAGTAATAATATTTCACAGCATTAATACAGTTATGTACTAGACTGGACAATGGTAAGCAGAGCCAGTACTTATATCAACAATGGCCTTATCTGTGTGAAGTTTGTATGTTCTCCCTGTGTTTGCGTGGGTTTCCTCCGGGTGCTGTGGTTTCCTCCCACACTCCAAAAAACATACTGTTAGGTTAATTGGCTGCTATCAAAATTGACCCTAGTCTCTCCCTCTCTGTCTGTGTGTGAGTGTGTGTCTATATTAGGGAATTTAGACTGTAAGCTCCAATAGGGTAGGGACTGATGTGAATGGGTTCTCTGTACAGCGCTGCGCTATTAGTGACACTATATAAATAAATGATAATGAGGATGATGATGATATGTGTTTACTATGCCTATACACATAGCCAGCTTTCACACTTGATTGGCAGATTAATGCATCATTATTGCTAAGTTTGATAACAGTTGTCTAATACAATGACACTGGTAGAGAAAACCACTATAGACATTCACATAAGCAGCTCTCATCATCATCATTTATTGCATAAGACTTCTTTAATTATACTAAGTTTTTGAGCAGGTCTGCATTATACTTAATTATATAAGGGAGATGTACTTTTAGTAAAAAGTAGCTCTCCAATTTCAAAAGTACATCAACGTAGTATTAATACTTAGATTTAAAGATTTTCTGGGATAAATGAAATACATTCCCAGCAGCCATCTCCCTTTGCCTCTATCTTATTGCATATTTTGTCCTAATGTGCTTTCATATTTACATGTCACCATGTTTCCATTGGCTAGTACCTTAAAGTCAGATGTCTGTCAAGCAAACTGACCAGTGACAGAATTGCTTTGTGAGGTTTACATCTTTATGACATCAAATGCTTCACATGAAAAATGCAGTTCATTGTCAAAAATCAGCTATATTAGGAGAGTGAGAATTGTGTTTTAGCATCAATTACACACTAAATATGCTGTCATTGTGTATGTTTAATGGATGTCTTTCAGTTTTAAAGATAGACAGACCGATAGATAGATAGAAAGATAGATAGATAGATAGACAGACAGACTGATTTCAACTGGAAGCAGTGCTTACATATTGCTTAATTTTTGGTGGTTATTAAATAGTATGGGTAGGCAAGAAAAGTGCATATATCTTTTATTAGCATAAACTTACCCAAATGCGCTCTTGCATATTTAAGGCATTCAAAGTAATAATATTTCACAGCATTAATACAGTTATGTACTAGACTGGACAATGGTAAGCAGAGCCAGTACTTATATCAACAATGGCCTTATCTGTGTGAAGTTTGTATGTTCTCCCTGTGTTTGCGTGGGTTTCCTCCGGGTGCTGTGGTTTCCTCCCACACTCCAAAAAACATACTGTTAGGTTAATTGGCTGCTATCAAAATTGACCCTAGTCTCTCCCTCTCTGTCTGTGTGTGAGTGTGTGTCTATATTAGGGAATTTAGACTGTAAGCTCCAATAGGGTAGGGACTGATGTGAATGGGTTCTCTGTACAGCGCTGCGCTATTAGTGACACTATATAAATAAATGATAATGAGGATGATGATGATATGTGTTTACTATGCCTATACACATAGCCAGCTTTCACACTTGATTGGCAGATTAATGCATCATTATTGCTAAGTTTGATAACAGTTGTCTAATACAATGACACTGGTAGAGAAAACCACTATAGACATTCACATAAGCAGCTCTCATCATCATCATTTATTGCATAAGACTTCTTTAATTATACTAAGTTTTTGAGCAGGTCTGCATTATACTTAATTATATAAGGGAGATGTACTTTTAGTAAAAAGTAGCTCTCCAATTTCAAAAGTACATCAACGTAGTATTAATACTTAGATTTAAAGATTTTCTGGGATAAATGAAATACATTCCCAGCAGCCATCTCCCTTTGCCTCTATCTTATTGCATATTTTGTCCTAATGTGCTTTCATATTTACATGTCACCATGTTTCCATTGGCTAGTACCTTAAAGTCAGATGTCTGTCAAGCAAACTGACCAGTGACAGAATTGCTTTGTGAGGTTTACATCTTTATGACATCAAATGCTTCACATGAAAAATGCAGTTCATTGTCAAAAATCAGCTATATTAGGAGAGTGAGAATTGTGTTTTAGCATCAATTACACACTAAATATGCTGTCATTGTGTATGTTTAATGGATGTCTTTCAGTTTTAAAGATAGACAGACCGATAGATAGATAGAAAGATAGATAGAAAGATAGATAGATAGATAGATAGATAGATAGATAGACAGACAGACTGATTTCAACTGGAAGCAGTGCTTACATATTGCTTAATTTTTGGTGGTTATTAAATAGTATGGGTAGGCAAGAAAAGTGCATATATCTTTTATTAGCATAAACTTACCCAAATGCGCTCTTGCATATTTAAGGCATTCAAAGTAATAATATTTCACAGCATTAATACAGTTATGTACTAGACTGGACAATGGTAAGCAGAGCCAGTACTTATATCAACAATGGCCTTATCTGTGTGAAGTTTGTATGTTCTCCCTGTGTTTGCGTGGGTTTCCTCCGGGTGCTGTGGTTTCCTCCCACACTCCAAAAAACATACTGTTAGGTTAATTGGCTGCTATCAAAATTGACCCTAGTCTCTCCCTCTCTGTCTGTGTGTGAGTGTGTGTCTATATTAGGGAATTTAGACTGTAAGCTCCAATAGGGTAGGGACTGATGTGAATGGGTTCTCTGTACAGCGCTGCGCTATTAGTGACACTATATAAATAAATGATAATGAGGATGATGATGATATGTGTTTACTATGCCTATACACATAGCCAGCTTTCACACTTGATTGGCAGATTAATGCATCATTATTGCTAAGTTTGATAACAGTTGTCTAATACAATGACACTGGTAGAGAAAACCACTATAGACATTCACATAAGCAGCTCTCATCATCATCATTTATTGCATAAGACTTCTTTAATTATACTAAGTTTTTGAGCAGGTCTGCATTATACTTAATTATATAAGGGAGATGTACTTTTAGTAAAAAGTAGCTCTCCAATTTCAAAAGTACATCAACGTAGTATTAATACTTAGATTTAAAGATTTTCTGGGATAAATGAAATACATTCCCAGCAGCCATCTCCCTTTGCCTCTATCTTATTGCATATTTTGTCCTAATGTGCTTTCATATTTACATGTCACCATGTTTCCATTGGCTAGTACCTTAAAGTCAGATGTCTGTCAAGCAAACTGACCAGTGACAGAATTGCTTTGTGAGGTTTACATCTTTATGACATCAAATGCTTCACATGAAAAATGCAGTTCATTGTCAAAAATCAGCTATATTAGGAGAGTGAGAATTGTGTTTTAGCATCAATTACACACTAAATATGCTGTCATTGTGTATGTTTAATGGATGTCTTTCAGTTTTAAAGATAGACAGACCGATAGATAGATAGAAAGATAGATAGAAAGATAGATAGATAGATAGATAGATAGACAGACAGACTGATTTCAACTGGAAGCAGTGCTTACATATTGCTTAATTTTTGGTGGTTATTAAATAGTATGGGTAGGCAAGAAAAGTGCATATATCTTTTATTAGCATAAACTTACCCAAATGCGCTCTTGCATATTTAAGGCATTCAAAGTAATAATATTTCACAGCATTAATACAGTTATGTACTAGACTGGACAATGGTAAGCAGAGCCAGTACTTATATCAACAATGGCCTTATCTGTGTGAAGTTTGTATGTTCTCCCTGTGTTTGCGTGGGTTTCCTCCGGGTGCTGTGGTTTCCTCCCACACTCCAAAAAACATACTGTTAGGTTAATTGGCTGCTATCAAAATTGACCCTAGTCTCTCCCTCTCTGTCTGTGTGTGAGTGTGTGTCTATATTAGGGAATTTAGACTGTAAGCTCCAATAGGGTAGGGACTGATGTGAATGGGTTCTCTGTACAGCGCTGCGCTATTAGTGACACTATATAAATAAATGATAATGAGGATGATGATGATATGTGTTTACTATGCCTATACACATAGCCAGCTTTCACACTTGATTGGCAGATTAATGCATCATTATTGCTAAGTTTGATAACAGTTGTCTAATACAATGACACTGGTAGAGAAAACCACTATAGACATTCACATAAGCAGCTCTCATCATCATCATTTATTGCATAAGACTTCTTTAATTATACTAAGTTTTTGAGCAGGTCTGCATTATACTTAATTATATAAGGGAGATGTACTTTTAGTAAAAAGTAGCTCTCCAATTTCAAAAGTACATCAACGTAGTATTAATACTTAGATTTAAAGATTTTCTGGGATAAATGAAATACATTCCCAGCAGCCATCTCCCTTTGCCTCTATCTTATTGCATATTTTGTCCTAATGTGCTTTCATATTTACATGTCACCATGTTTCCATTGGCTAGTACCTTAAAGTCAGATGTCTGTCAAGCAAACTGACCAGTGACAGAATTGCTTTGTGAGGTTTACATCTTTATGACATCAAATGCTTCACATGAAAAATGCAGTTCATTGTCAAAAATCAGCTATATTAGGAGAGTGAGAATTGTGTTTTAGCATCAATTACACACTAAATATGCTGTCATTGTGTATGTTTAATGGATGTCTTTCAGTTTTAAAGATAGACAGACCGATAGATAGATAGATAGATAGAAAGATAGATAGATAGATAGATAGACAGACAGACTGATTTCAACTGGAAGCAGTGCTTACATATTGCTTAATTTTTGGTGGTTATTAAATAGTATGGGTAGGCAAGAAAAGTGCATATATCTTTTATTAGCATAAACTTACCCAAATGCGCTCTTGCATATTTAAGGCATTCAAAGTAATAATATTTCACAGCATTAATACAGTTATGTACTAGACTGGACAATGGTAAGCAGAGCCAGTACTTATATCAACAATGGCCTTATCTGTGTGAAGTTTGTATGTTCTCCCTGTGTTTGCGTGGGTTTCCTCCGGGTGCTGTGGTTTCCTCCCACACTCCAAAAAACATACTGTTAGGTTAATTGGCTGCTATCAAAATTGACCCTAGTCTCTCCCTCTCTGTCTGTGTGTGAGTGTGTGTCTATATTAGGGAATTTAGACTGTAAGCTCCAATAGGGTAGGGCCTGATGTGAATGGGTTCTCTGTACAGCGCTGCGCTATTAGTGACACTATATAAATAAATGATAATGAGGATGATGATGATATGTGTTTACTATGCCTATACACATAGCCAGCTTTCACACTTGATTGGCAGATTAATGCATCATTATTGCTAAGTTTGATAACAGTTGTCTAATACAGTGACACTGGTAGAGAAAACCACTATAGACATTCACATAAGCAGCTCTCATCATCATCATTTATGGCATAAGACTTCTTTAATTATACTAAGTTTTTGAGCAGGTCTGCATTATACTTAATTATATAAGGGAGATGTACTTTTAGTAAAAAGTAGCTCTCCAATTTCAAAAGTACATCAACGTAGTATTAATACTTAGATTTAAAGATTTTCTGGGATAAATGAAATACATTCCCAGCAGCCATCTCCCTTTGCCTCTATCTTATTGCATATTTTGTCCTAATGTGCTTTCATATTTACATGTCACCATGTTTCCATTGGCTAGTACCTTAAAGTCAGATGTCTGTCAAGCAAACTGACCAGTGACAGAATTGCTTTGTGAGGTTTACATCTTTATGACATCAAATGCTTCACATGAAAAATGCAGTTCATTGTCAAAAATCAGCTATATTAGGAGAGTGAGAATTGTGTTTTAGCATCAATTACACACTAAATATGCTGTCATTGTGTATGTTTAATGGATGTCTTTCAGTTTTAAAGATAGACAGACCGATAGATAGATAGAAAGATAGATAGAAAGATAGATAGAAAGATAGATAGATAGATAGATAGACAGACAGACTGATTTCAACTGGAAGCAGTGCTTACATATTGCTTAATTTTTGGTGGTTATTAAATAGTATGGGTAGGCAAGAAAAGTGCATATATCTTTTATTAGCATAAACTTACCCAAATGCGCTCTTGCATATTTAAGGCATTCAAAGTAATAATATTTCACAGCATTAATACAGTTATGTACTAGACTGGACAATGGTAAGCAGAGCCAGTACTTATATCAACAATGGCCTTATCTGTGTGAAGTTTGTATGTTCTCCCTGTGTTTGCGTGGGTTTCCTCCCGCACTCCAAAAAACATACTGTTAGGTTAATTGGCTGCTATCAAAATTGACCCTAGTCTCTCCCTCTCTGTCTGTGTGTGAGTGTGTGTCTATATTAGGGAATTTAGACTGTAAGCTCCAATAGGGTAGGGACTGATGTGAATGGGTTCTCTGTACAGCGCTGCGCTATTAGTGACACTATATAAATAAATGATAATGAGGATGATGATGATATGTGTTTACTATGCCTATACACATAGCCAGCTTTCACACTTGATTGGCAGATTAATGCATCATTATTGCTAAGTTTGATAACAGTTGTCTAATACAATGACACTGGTAGAGAAAACCACTATAGACATTCACATAAGCAGCTCTCATCATCATCATTTATTGCATAAGACTTCTTTAATTATACTAAGTTTTTGAGCAGGTCTGCATTATACTTAATTATATAAGGGAGATGTACTTTTAGTAAAAAGTAGCTCTCCAATTTCAAAAGTACATCAACGTAGTATTAATACTTAGATTTAAAGATTTTCTGGGATAAATGAAATACATTCCCAGCAGCCATCTCCCTTTGCCTCTATCTTATTGCATATTTTGTCCTAATGTGCTTTCATATTTACATGTCACCATGTTTCCATTGGCTAGTACCTTAAAGTCAGATGTCTGTCAAGCAAACTGACCAGTGACAGAATTGCTTTGTGAGGTTTACATCTTTATGACATCAAATGCTTCACATGAAAAATGCAGTTCATTGTCAAAAATCAGCTATATTAGGAGAGTGAGAATTGTGTTTTAGCATCAATTACACACTAAATATGCTGTCATTGTGTATGTTTAATGGATGTCTTTCAGTTTTAAAGATAGACAGACCGATAGATAGATAGATAGATAGATAGATAGAAAGATAGATAGATAGATAGATAGATAGACAGACAGACTGATTTCAACTGGAAGCAGTGCTTACATATTGCTTAATTTTTGGTGGTTATTAAATAGTATGGGTAGGCAAGAAAAGTGCATATATCTTTTATTAGCATAAACTTACCCAAATGCGCTCTTGCATATTTAAGGCATTCAAAGTAATAATATTTCACAGCATTAATACAGTTATGTACTAGACTGGACAATGGTAAGCAGAGCCAGTACTTATATCAACAATGGCCTTATCTGTGTGAAGTTTGTATGTTCTCCCTGTGTTTGCGTGGGTTTCCTCCCACACTCCAAAAAACATACTGTTAGGTTAATTGGCTGCTATCAAAATTGACCCTAGTCTCTCCCTCTCTGTCTGTGTGTGAGTGTGTGTCTATATTAGGGAATTTAGACTGTAAGCTCCAATAGGGTAGGGACTGATGTGAATGGGTTCTCTGTACAGCGCTGCACTATTAGTGACACTATATAAATAAATGATAATGAGGATGATGATGATATGTGTTTACTATGCCTATACACATAGCCAGCTTTCACACTTGATTGGCAGATTAATGCATCATTATTGCTAAGTTTGATAACAGTTGTCTAATACAGTGACACTGGTAGAGAAAACCACTATAGACATTCACATAAGCAGCTCTCATCATCATCATTTATGGCATAAGACTTCTTTAATTATACTAAGTTTTTGAGCAGGTCTGCATTATACTTAATTATATAAGGGAGATGTACTTTTAGTAAAAAGTAGCTCTCCAATTTCAAAAGTACATCAACGTAGTATTAATACTTAGATTTAAAGATTTTCTGGGATAAATGAAATACATTCCCAGCAGCCATCTCCCTTTGCCTCTATCTTATTGCATATTTTGTCCTAATGTGCTTTCATATTTACATGTCACCATGTTTCCATTGGCTAGTACCTTAAAGTTAGATGTCTGTCAAGCAAACTGACCAGTGACAGAATTGCTTTGTGAGGTTTACATCTTTATGACATCAAATGCTTCACATGAAAAATGCAGTTCATTGTCAAAAATCAGCTATATTAGGAGAGTGAGAATTGTGTTTTAGCATCAATTACACACTAAATATGCTGTCATTGTGTATGTTTAATGGATGTCTTTCAGTTTTAAAGATAGACAGACGGATAGATAGATAGATAGATAGAAAGATAGAAAGATAGATAGATAGAAAGATAGATAGATAGACAGACAGACAGACTGATTTCAACTGGAAGCAGTGCTTACATATTGCTTAATTTTTGGTGGTTATTAAATAGTATGGGTAGGCAAGAAAAGTGCATATATCTTTTATTAGCATAAACTTACCCAAATGCGCTCTTGCATATTTAAGGCATTCAAAGTAATAATATTTCACAGCATTAATACAGTTATGTACTAGACTGGACAATGGTAAGCAGAGCCAGTACTTATATCAACAATGGCCTTATCTGTGTGAAGTTTGTATGTTCTCCCTGTGTTTGCGTGGGTTTCCTCCGGGTGCTGTGGTTTCCTCCCACACTCCAAAAAACATACTGTTAGGTTAATTGGCTGATATCAAAATTGACCCTAGTCTCTCCCTCTCTGTCTGTGTGTGAGTGTGTGTCTATATTAGGGAATTTAGACTGTAAGCTCCAATAGGGTAGGGACTGATGTGAATGGGTTCTCTGTACAGCGCTGCGCTATTAGTGACACTATATAAATAAATGATAATGAGGATGATGATGTGATAAAGAGTGCATAAATAATATATTATTTATGCTTAATTTTATAATATATAACAGAGATTCAGTCACAGTTGAATTAGCACACTAGCTTTGCACAAAATTAGCCATTCTGCCCCCCACCTGTGATTGTGGGTGGTAACTAAATACTTAAACAGGTTTTCAGCATTTTGTCTGTAATTAGCAAATGAAAGCCTATAGCCAGCTTCCAGACTGCGCCCACAAGAGGTGTTTAGTAGACAAAGAAATTAGCCTGGACACTTTCACTCCATGCTGGATTTCGGACTGATAGGTAATGTAGCTCCTAGGTGAACAGGCCTACTTAGGCCCTGACTAGTATGGAGTGTGCATGACATGAAAGGTGAGTGTGAGCATGTTATAATGTGTTGTTGAATGGAGGACATAAGATTGAATGATTATTTGTTGTAAGTGATATGAAAGTTTAAGTGAGAATGAAAGTTTGAATTGATTGGATTGATATGGACAGAGTTATATGGACAGAGTTACATAAATGCATGCCTGGTTGGGATAAATGAAAGCATTTGTGTTTATACATAGTTAATGCTGTGCTGTGACTTGTGGAGTGCTGTACTATACATAGTCTGGATCCTGGTTGGGATAAATGATAGCATTTGTGTTTGGATCGATTTGTTAGGCTTTGGGAATGGAGACGTTTGTGCTATGTGTGAAATATCAGGTGTTAAAATTGGCCAGTGGACATTGTGCGTTTACTGCTGATTATAGAGCTATTTGTGGTGGATTGGCTAAATACTGCTTGTAATGAGTAATGGGTCTGTACTGAGTTCACATTGTTTAGTAACTGTAATTGTTTAGTAGGCCTTGTGGGCCTACAAGCATGGCAAGTCAGCCATTTTGGATGGTGACTACATTGCATAGAAAGTGATGGATTAGGAAGTGATCAGATTGTGGTTAAGTGATCAGATTGTTAGATATGCATAGAAAGTGCAGGTTATGTTGGTTTATGCATAGAAAGTGTAGTAGTTTGAACTGGTTGAAACCATGTGCTTGAAAATGGCCGCTAGACTTTAAGTGAGGTATGTTTGTGGTCTGTATGGATTCTCCCCTCCCCCTTCACTACACAATGCACACACACACACACCTTTAGACAATAGTTAGTCAAAATACACACAATTACATATATATCTATATTACAGGCAATAAGTATGATATATATTGCACTAAAGCTATATTGTGTGTACAATATTGTTACGCTGTTTATTGTTCTATAATATAATACAACACACTTTAAACAAATCCTATATCTTGTCGTGATTATTCTTGAAACTTGTCGATATAAAGAAATATAAAAATGATATTTCATGGGTTAATTCAGAAATACCTTTTGCGAGGAGTTGTTAACGGTATTAAATGGTCATACATATATTTGCCAGTATATTAAGGAGATTGTAACCCAAAAAGGAGAAAAGGAAAATACTTTCCCAATGGCGAGCGCCAGCCCGAACTGTGTTTTTTTTTTATAATTTTCGTGAAGATATAGGGGTGAAATTACTGTTCTATTGTAAACTTTTTTTTTTTGTTTGATAGAGGGGCGGGAACGAAGGTGGTAATATTTGTGTGATATTACCGTACGCCTTTTCTAGAAAGCGGTTTTGACAAGTAACATTGTTTCATCTGTGTCCTGAAAGATATATAATTAATTACAGCGAATCTAGATTATGATTTTTAATTTTCATAATGTGTTGGCAAATAGACGTTTAATAACGGGAGTTGTATGTATCTGTTGAACAATTCTGTATTTTTAGGTGTACTAAGATGGCTATTGCTTTGTCTTCACTTATAATACAGTGTAGTTGGAAGGACTTGTGTTTACTTAGCGGTTATATTTATAGTTTAAATCTGATTCTGTGGACTGGGGGGACAGATACTCAGGAGAAAATTCTTCCTTTTTTAATCCCCAGAATCAAATTTAGTTATAACTTCTCCTGTGGAAATTTATATTTTAATTAGGACTTTTTGCATAACCAAATTTGCAAGTTATGTGATAATTAGGGATCATTTTAATCACATAATAATTACACCTTGTCTACAGAATAGGTTTGGAGAGGTAGTTTTGGATACTTGGCGGTTTTTGTCAAGGGGTGTGTGATATCTGGGTAATATAGAACCCTGTCAAACAAAAGAATTACGGGAGTAGCGCTCACGGATTCTTAGCAGAAACGCATAAGCGTGAAAGCTGGGACACCCTGTCCTGTATTGTAGTGGTAGGAGGTGATTGTTTGGAAGATTGTGTAGAAAGATGTCTCTAAAGTACAACGGAGATGTCACGGGTGCGTATTATTCGACGTGACGAAAATAGCGAAAAAGGCGCAAATTGTATTATACGCCGATAGTTACTTTGGGTTGATACAATATTTTTATGTTATATGGATAGTTAATCCATAGAGGCATTCCGATATGTAACTTCTGTAGAAACACGCCTTTGTCAGTTGTTTAGTGGGTACGGCTACGGCAACACTTAAATTATGAGCGGATCATGC
Source organism: Mixophyes fleayi (assembly GCF_038048845.1). NCBI lineage: Eukaryota > Metazoa > Chordata > Amphibia > Anura > Limnodynastidae > Mixophyes > Mixophyes fleayi. Next base: position 851,814 of record NW_027447132.1, on the reverse strand, counting down.
GCAATGGTTTCCCAGTAAAGCCATTATTAGCGATTTTGGCTGGGTGCAACCAGATCTGCAAAACGAATTTACCAATCATTATACGATTGAGAACAGCATTTCCACTCAGTAGACAGGGGGATACTCACACAAATTATTAACACACAAGTCTATAACATGGAACATATGGATTTTATTTTTTTAATTACTTTGGAAACTCGCAAAGTGTGGTATGTTTAACCTGTGTGTTTAACCCTGCTAAAACGTATAGTGATCACCAGTAGTAAGCTTATAATCAGGTTATGTATTGATAAGCTAGGTGTAATTACGTGGACCGTATCACAGGTCGCGGCAGGTAAAATATGAATATTTATATTATTCAAGATGCCACAGATGTAGTATGTCTAAATCAAGGTTTTTTAGTAAAGCAGGCCACAGGTAGGTATGTACATGGCTGCAAAAGACTTGATTTTAGATGGTAAAAAAAATATTACATTATAAATTCTGAGAAATAAGGTATTATATGTACTCAGAGCATTGAACACTTAATTGCCCTGGTAACATAAGTAATAGGGAATAATAAGTAAAATTTGGGTTTTGTCATTGGAGATAGTTGAATGTATGCAAGGAGACGTCCTTGCTGTTATGTCAACAAATGAAAATTGATTTAGCCCTTGCAATGTCTCAGATATATATGCATTTGTTTTAAAACTGTATATGAGGACATATGGGATAATAGAGAGGTGGTATTTAAAACCCTACTCATTTTAAAAACCCAGGTATATACAGGTAATTTATAATGGTATATTGTAAAGAACCAATAATATTGGTAACAGACACACTACCTAGTGGTTACAACTTACAAATATATATTGCAGCCCCTTCATCAGAGTTTGTACTCTGGAAATGGGCGGGATAAAATATAGATTTGATAATTTTACATGTCATTATTTTGGAGGTGTTTGGCAACATGTAGCATTAGAATTAATGAAACCCCTGGATAATGGTAATGTGTTTTATTGCCTAGGGATAAAAAGGTGGATCCTAATGCACAGTGGTATATGCCACTCAAAAATGTGACATGAAATTTCCACTTATGTAAGGTTACACAGCATCTGATAAATGCCATCAGAACTGTTATATCATTACATAAGGACTAGGTAGGAAAAAACACAATTGTATGTAGACATGGTAAACTAGAGTCAAGGAGAAACCCAGGGCATGAATATTAGTGCTTGTTGATGACAGACACAAATTTCTAAAGTTTGTGTTCATAAATACCCATAAAACCGAGTTAAATAAAATAAACCCCAGTGAGTAGTAGTTTTATTCACCAGGATCAGGGGGACTGATAAAACAAAATGGTGGTTTAGTGATTTTGTTGCATTAATCTTTGCTGGCCAGTAGGGGCAATAATGTGCCTAAATCAGTTTTCTTTCTTAGAGAGAGAACATCAGTAGTGGATATACAGATCCGTTACCCAGCAAAGATGGTTATGTACAAAATGTCTAATGCTTTTAAGTGTTTAAAGAGGTTCTTTAGAGGGACATTGCCATCACCAATATACTAAATGGGTAAATCTCTAAACATCGTGTGTCCTTGGAGATATGATTAGGTAAGATGACGTTATGTGACATAAATGTATTATGTATACTCACATTTCTTTCTGTCTCCACAGGTTACTAAGAACAGGATTCCTTTGTTTCTCCTTCCCAACTGATACATAGATCATTGGAAATGAGAAAAAGGGGGATAATGGTAATGCTAAGAAAGGTATAAAAATTTGAGTTTCCCAGGTACATGGAAACTTTGAAGGAATTTTTATGGTATTGTAATAAGATAAGTCAGTCTACAGATCCCTGGCGCCACCTAGTGGTCAAAAATATGTGAAGTTTGGTCCATAATACTCGCAAAGGACAGAAAAATGTTTGTTTTTTTCAAGTCCATAATGATGGTAACACCTGGAATGAAATTCGTAAGTCATCAGAGGGGACGGGATAGGATTCTTACCATGCTCGGAAGGGAGAATTCCCAGAAGAGTATTTTTGTTTTTCTTCCCATATTAGGAACCAAGAAGTGGACAGCTGCAGAGGATATCGAAATGCTACAAGTGGACCGGACGCAGGAACGACAGATGGGTAGGAAAAAGTAAAAATTTCAAAACAACTGATATTTTTATTTTCTTTCCTACAAGATGGATGAGAATTAAGACGGTGCCCAGCTGTAGCAGATGATATCCCTGACAGATGACACGAGATCCTGAGATGGTCGTTAAGGACACAGAATGGCAGGACTTGGACACAGAAGAGATCCAAACCAGATGTCAAAGATGACTGTACCCCACAAGACTTCCCCCCCATCGTACTTGGCGAAGATGATGACATCATGAAGAGACACCAAAGATGGAACAACCTTCGGATCTTAGATTTAATTGTTGAGGGATAATTTATTGGGGAGTACCTTGACATGTGTTGATTTTTTCTCCTAAGACAAGGTTTTTTCATCAGACATGGCAACGTAGGAGATCCATTAGCGTCTTCCCCCATTCTTTCTTGATATTTGTGCTAAAAATTGCCTTACCATAATTAATTCCAAACTCAAATATATATATTAATATGTAGCCTTATTGACCACCTGTTCACACACACTCATACATGTTACATACAATCACTAGGAACACTAGGGACACTGATAAGAGATGACAACAGATATCTGTCAGTCTAACTGTAATGACAGAAAACTGACATCAGGGGGAATGATAAAGAGTGCATAAATAATATATTATTTATGCTTAATTTTATAATATATAACAGAGATTCAGTCACAGTTGAATTAGCACACTAGCTTTGCACAAAATTAGCCATTCTGCCCCCCACCTGTGATTGTGGGTGGTAACTAAATACTTAAACAGGTTTTCAGCATTTTGTCTGTAATTAGCAAATGAAAGCCTATAGCCAGCTTCCAGACTGCGCCCACAAGAGGTGTTTAGTAGACAAAGAAATTAGCCTGGACACTTTCACTCCATGCTGGATTTCGGACTGATAGGTAATGTAGCTCCTAGGTGAACAGGCCTACTTAGGCCCTGACTAGTATGGAGTGTGCATGACATGAAAGGTGAGTGTGAGCATGTTATAATGTGTTGTTGAATGGAGGACATAAGATTGAATGATTATTTGTTGTAAGTGATATGAAAGTTTAAGTGAGAATGAAAGTTTGAATTGATTGGATTGATATGGACAGAGTTATATGGACAGAGTTACATAAATGCATGCCTGGTTGGGATAAATGAAAGCATTTGTGTTTATACATAGTTAATGCTGTGCTGTGACTTGTGGAGTGCTGTACTATACATAGTCTGGATCCTGGTTGGGATAAATGATAGCATTTGTGTTTGGATCGATTTGTTAGGCTTTGGGAATGGAGACGTTTGTGCTATGTGTGAAATATCAGGTGTTAAAATTGGCCAGTGGACATTGTGCGTTTACTGCTGATTATAGAGCTATTTGTGGTGGATTGGCTAAATACTGCTTGTAATGAGTAATGGGTCTGTACTGAGTTCACATTGTTTAGTAACTGTAATTGTTTAGTAGGCCTTGTGGGCCTACAAGCATGGCAAGTCAGCCATTTTGGATGGTGACTACATTGCATAGAAAGTGATGGATTAGGAAGTGATCAGATTGTGGTTAAGTGATCAGATTGTTAGATATGCATAGAAAGTGCAGGTTATGTTGGTTTATGCATAGAAAGTGTAGTAGTTTGAACTGGTTGAAACCATGTGCTTGAAAATGGCCGCTAGACTTTAAGTGAGGTATGTTTGTGGTCTGTATGGATTCTCCCCTCCCCCTTCACTACACAATGCACACACACACACACCTTTAGACAATAGTTAGTCAAAATACACACAATTACATATATATCTATATTACAGGCAATAAGTATGATATATATTGCACTAAAGCTATATTGTGTGTACAATATTGTTACGCTGTTTATTGTTCTATAATATAATACAACACACTTTAAACAAATCCTATATCTTGTCGTGATTATTCTTGAAACTTGTCGATATAAAGAAATATAAAAATGATATTTCATGGGTTAATTCAGAAATACCTTTTGCGAGGAGTTGTTAACGGTATTAAATGGTCATACATATATTTGCCAGTATATTAAGGAGATTGTAACCCAAAAAGGAGAAAAGGAAAATACTTTCACATGATGATATGTGTTTACTATGCCTATACACATAGCCAGCTTTCACACTTGATTGGCAGATTAATGCATCATTATTGCTAAGTTTGATAACAGTTGTCTAATACAGTGACACTGGTAGAGAAAACCACTATAGACATTCACATAAGCAGCTCTCATCATCATCATTTATGGCATAAGACTTCTTTAATTATACTAAGTTTTTGAGCAGGTCTGCATTATACTTAATTATATAAGGGAGATGTACTTTTAGTAAAAAGTAGCTCTCCAATTTCAAAAGTACATCAACGTAGTATTAATACTTAGATTTAAAGATTTTCTGGGATAAATGAAATACATTCCCAGCAGCCATCTCCCTTTGCCTCTATCTTATTGCATATTTTGTCCTAATGTGCTTTCATATTTACATGTCACCATGTTTCCATTGGCTAGTACCTTAAAGTCAGATGTCTGTCAAGCAAACTGACCAGTGACAGAATTGCTTTGTGAGGTTTACATCTTTATGACATCAAATGCTTCACATGAAAAATGCAGTTCATTGTCAAAAATCAGCTATATTAGGAGAGTGAGAATTGTGTTTTAGCATCAATTACACACTAAATATGCTGTCATTGTGTATGTTTAATGGATGTCTTTCAGTTTTAAAGATAGACAGACGGATAGATAGATAGAAAGATAGAAAGATAGATAGATAGAAAGATAGATAGATAGATAGACAGACAGACTGATTTCAACTGGAAGCAGTGCTTACATATTGCTTAATTTTTGGTGGTTATTAAATAGTATGGGTAGGCAAGAAAAGTGCATATATCTTTTATTAGCATAAACTTACCCAAATGCGCTCTTGCATATTTAAGGCATTCAAAGTAATAATATTTCACAGCATTAATACAGTTATGTACTAGACTGGACAATGGTAAGCAGAGCCAGTACTTATATCAACAATGGCCTTATCTGTGTGAAGTTTGTATGTTCTCCCTGTGTTTGCGTGGGTTTCCTCCGGGTGCTGTGGTTTCCTCCCACACTCCAAAAAACATACTGTTAGGTTAATTGGCTGCTATCAAAATTGACCCTAGTCTCTCCCTCTCTGTCTGTGTGTGAGTGTGTGTCTATATTAGGGAATTTAGACTGTAAGCTCCAATAGGGTAGGGACTGATGTGAATGGGTTCTCTGTACAGCGCTGCGCTATTAGTGACACTATATAAATAAATGATAATGAGGATGATGATGATATGTGTTTACTATGCCTATACACATAGCCAGCTTTCACACTTGATTGGCAGATTAATGCATCATTATTGCTAAGTTTGATAACAGTTGTCTAATACAGTGACACTGGTAGAGAAAACCACTAAAGACATTCACATAAGCAGCTCTCATCATCATCATTTATGGCATAAGACTTCTTTAATTATACTAAGTTTTTGAGCAGGTCTGCATTATACTTAATTATATAAGGGAGATGTACTTTTAGTAAAAAGTAGCTCTCCAATTTCAAAAGTACATCAACGTAGTATTAATACTTAGATTTAAAGATTTTCTGGGATAAATGAAATACATTCCCAGCAGCCATCTCCCTTTGCCTCTATCTTATTGCATATTTTGTCCTAATGTGCTTTCATATTTACATGTCACCATGTTTCCATTGGCTAGTACCTTAAAGTCAGATGTCTGTCAAGCAAACTGACCAGTGACAGAATTGCTTTGTGAGGTTTACATCTTTATGACATCAAATGCTTCACATGAAAAATGCAGTTCATTGTCAAAAATCAGCTATATTAGGAGAGTGAGAATTGTGTTTTAGCATCAATTACACACTAAATATGCTGTCATTGTGTATGTTTAATGGATGTCTTTCAGTTTTAAAGATAGACAGACGGATAGATAGATAGAAAGATAGAAAGATAGATAGATAGAAAGATAGATAGATAGACAGACAGACAGACTGATTTCAACTGGAAGCAGTGCTTACATATTGCTTAATTTTTGGTGGTTATTAAATAGTATGGGTAGGCAAGAAAAGTGCATATATCTTTTATTAGCATAAACTTACCCAAATGCGCTCTTGCATATTTAAGGCATTCAAAGTAATAATATTTCACAGCATTAATACAGTTATGTACTAGACTGGACAATGGTAAGCAGAGCCAGTACTTATATCAACAATGGCCTTATCTGTGTGAAGTTTGTATGTTCTCCCTGTGTTTGCGTGGGTTTCCTCCGGGTGCTGTGGTTTCCTCCCACACTCCAAAAAACATACTGTTAGGTTAATTGGCTGCTATCAAAATTGACCCTAGTCTCTCCCTCTCTGTCTGTGTGTGAGTGTGTGTCTATATTAGGGAATTTAGACTGTAAGCTCCAATAGGGTAGGGACTGATGTGAATGGGTTCTCTGTACAGCGCTGCGCTATTAGTGACACTATATAAATAAATGATAATGAGGATGATGATGATATGTGTTTACTATGCCTATACACATAGCCAGCTTTCACACTTGATTGGCAGATTAATGCATCATTATTGCTAAGTTTGATAACAGTTGTCTAATACAATGACACTGGTAGAGAAAACCACTATAGACATTCACATAAGCAGCTCTCATCATCATCATTTATTGCATAAGACTTCTTTAATTATACTAAGTTTTTGAGCAGGTCTGCATTATACTTAATTATATAAGGGAGATGTACTTTTAGTAAAAAGTAGCTCTCCAATTTCAAAAGTACATCAACGTAGTATTAATACTTAGATTTAAAGATTTTCTGGGATAAATGAAATACATTCCCAGCAGCCATCTCCCTTTGCCTCTATCTTATTGCATATTTTGTCCTAATGTGCTTTCATATTTACATGTCACCATGTTTCCATTGGCTAGTACCTTAAAGTCAGATGTCTGTCAAGCAAACTGACCAGTGACAGAATTGCTTTGTGAGGTTTACATCTTTATGACATCAAATGCTTCACATGAAAAATGCAGTTCATTGTCAAAAATCAGCTATATTAGGAGAGTGAGAATTGTGTTTTAGCATCAATTACACACTAAATATGCTGTCATTGTGTATGTTTAATGGATGTCTTTCAGTTTTAAAGATAGACAGACGGATAGATAGATAGAAAGATAGATAGAAAGATAGATAGAAAGATAGATAGATAGATAGACAGACAGACTGATTTCAACTGGAAGCAGTGCTTACATATTGCTTAATTTTTGGTGGTTATTAAATAGTATGGGTAGGCAAGAAAAGTGCATATATCTTTTATTAGCATAAACTTACCCAAATGCGCTCTTGCATATTTAAGGCATTCAAAGTAATAATATTTCACAGCATTAATACAGTTATGTACTAGACTGGACAATGGTAAGCAGAGCCAGTACTTATATCAACAATGGCCTTATCTGTGTGAAGTTTGTATGTTCTCCCTGTGTTTGCGTGGGTTTCCTCCCACACTCCAAAAAACATACTGTTAGGTTAATTGGCTGCTATCAAAATTGACCCTAGTCTCTCCCTCTCTGTCTGTGTGTGAGTGTGTGTCTATATTAGGGAATTTAGACTGTAAGCTCCAATAGGGTAGGGACTGATGTGAATGGGTTCTCTGTACAGCGCTGCGCTATTAGTGACACTATATAAATAAATGATAATGAGGATGATGATGATATGTGTTTACTATGCCTATACACATAGCCAGCTTTCACACTTGATTGGCAGATTAATGCATCATTATTGCTAAGTTTGATAACAGTTGTCTAATACAGTGACACTGGTAGAGAAAACCACTATAGACATTCACATAAGCAGCTCTCATCATCATCATTTATGGCATAAGACTTCTTTAATTATACTAAGTTTTTGAGCAGGTCTGCATTATACTTAATTATATAAGGGAGATGTACTTTTAGTAAAAAGTAGCTCTCCAATTTCAAAAGTACATCAACGTAGTATTAATACTTAGATTTAAAGATTTTCTGGGATAAATGAAATACATTCCCAGCAGCCATCTCCCTTTGCCTCTATCTTATTGCATATTTTGTCCTAATGTGCTTTCATATTTACATGTCACCATGTTTCCATTGGCTAGTACCTTAAAGTCAGATGTCTGTCAAGCAAACTGACCAGTGACAAAATTGCTTTGTGAGGTTTACATCTTTATGACATCAAATGCTTCACATGAAAAATGCAGTTCATTGTCAAAAATCAGCTATATTAGGAGAGTGAGAATTGTGTTTTAGCATCAATTACACACTAAATATGCTGTCATTGTGTATGTTTAATGGATGTCTTTCAGTTTTAAAGATAGACAGACGGATAGATAGATAGATAGATAGAAAGATAGAAAGATAGATAGATAGAAAGATAGAAAGATAGATATAGATAGATAGATAGATAGATAGATAGATAGACAGACAGACAGACTGATTTCAACTGGAAGCAGTGCTTACATATTGCTTAATTTTTGGTGGTTATTAAATAGTATGGGTAGGCAAGAAAAGTGCATATATCTTTTATTAGCATAAACTTACCCAAATGCGCTCTTGCATATTTAAGGCATTCAAAGTAATAATATTTCACAGCATTAATACAGTTATGTACTAGACTGGACAATGGTAAGCAGAGCCAGTACTTATATCAACAATGGCCTTATCTGTGTGAAGTTTGTATGTTCTCCCTGTGTTTGCGTGGGTTTCCTCCCACACTCCAAAAAACATACTGTTAGGTTAATTGGCTGCTATCAAAATTGACCCTAGTCTCTCCCTCTCTGTCTGTGTGTGAGTGTGTGTCTATATTAGGGAATTTAGACTGTAAGCTCCAATAGGGTAGGGACTGATGTGAATGGGTTCTCTGTACAGCGCTGCGCTATTAGTGACACTATATAAATAAATGATAATGAGGATGATGATGATATGTGTTTACTATGCCTATACACATAGCCAGCTTTCACACTTGATTGGCAGATTAATGCATCATTATTGCTAAGTTTGATAACAGTTGTCTAATACAGTGACACTGGTAGAGAAAACCACTATAGACATTCACATAAGCAGCTCTCATCATCATCATTTATGGCATAAGACTTCTTTAATTATACTAAGTTTTTGAGCAGGTCTGCATTATACTTAATTATATAAGGGAGATGTACTTTTAGTAAAAAGTAGCTCTCCAATTTCAAAAGTACATCAACGTAGTATTAATACTTAGATTTAAAGATTTTCTGGGATAAATGAAATACATTCCCAGCAGCCATCTCCCTTTGCCTCTATCTTATTGCATATTTTGTCCTAATGTGCTTTCATATTTACATGTCACCATGTTTCCATTGGCTAGTACCTTAAAGTCAGATGTCTGTCAAGCAAACTGACCAGTGACAGAATTGCTTTGTGAGGTTTACATCTTTATGACATCAAATGCTTCACATGAAAAATGCAGTTCATTGTCAAAAATCAGCTATATTAGGAGAGTGAGAATTGTGTTTTAGCATCAATTACACACTAAATATGCTGTCATTGTGTATGTTTAATGGATGTCTTTCAGTTTTAAAGATAGACAGACGGATAGATAGATAGAAAGATAGAAAGATAGATAGATAGATAGATAGACAGACAGACAGACAGACTGATTTCAACTGGAAGCAGTGCTTACATATTGCTTAATTTTTGGTGGTTATTAAATAGTATGGGTAGGCAAGAAAAGTGCATATATCTTTTATTAGCATAAACTTACCCAAATGCGCTCTTGCATATTTAAGGCATTCAAAGTAATAATATTTCACAGCATTAATACAGTTATGTACTAGACTGGACAATGGTAAGCAGAGCCAGTACTTATATCAACAATGGCTTTATCTGTGTGAAGTTTGTATGTTCTCCCTGTGTTTGCGTGGGTTTCCTCCCACACTCCAAAAAACATACTGTTAGGTTAATTGGCTGCTATCAAAATTGACCCTAGTCTCTCCCTCTCTGTCTGTGTGTGAGTGTGTGTCTATATTAGGGAATTTAGACTGTAAGCTCCAATAGGGTAGGGACTGATGTGAATGGGTTCTCTGTACAGCGCTGCGCTATTAGTGACACTATATAAATAAATGATAATGAGGATGATGATGATATGTGTTTACTATGCCTATACACATAGCCAGCTTTCACACTTGATTGGCAGATTAATGCATCATTATTGCTAAGTTTGATAACAGTTGTCTAATACAATGACACTGGTAGAGAAAACCACTATAGACATTCACATAAGCAGCTCTCATCATCATCATTTATTGCATAAGACTTCTTTAATTATACTAAGTTTTTGAGCAGGTCTGCATTATACTTAATTATATAAGGGAGATGTACTTTTAGTAAAAAGTAGCTCTCCAATTTCAAAAGTACATCAACGTAGTATTAATACTTAGATTTAAAGATTTTCTGGGATAAATGAAATACATTCCCAGCAGCCATCTCCCTTTGCCTCTATCTTATTGCATATTTTGTCCTAATGTGCTTTCATATTTACATGTCACCATGTTTCCATTGGCTAGTACCTTAAAGTCAGATGTCTGTCAAGCAAACTGACCAGTGACAGAATTGCTTTGTGAGGTTTACATCTTTATGACATCAAATGCTTCACATGAAAAATGCAGTTCATTGTCAAAAATCAGCTATATTAGGAGAGTGAGAATTGTGTTTTAGCATCAATTACACACTAAATATGCTGTCATTGTGTATGTTTAATGGATGTCTTTCAGTTTTAAAGATAGACAGACGGATAGATAGATAGAAAGATAGATAGATAGATAGATAGATAGACAGACAGACAGACTGATTTCAACTGGAAGCAGTGCTTACATATTGCTTAATTTTTGGTGGTTATTAAATAGTATGGGTAGGCAAGAAAAGTGCATATATCTTTTATTAGCATAAACTTACCCAAATGCGCTCTTGCATATTTAAGGCATTCAAAGTAATAATATTTCACAGCATTAATACAGTTATGTACTAGACTGGACAATGGTAAGCAGAGCCAGTACTTATATCAACAATGGCCTTATCTGTGTGAAGTTTGTATGTTCTCCCTGTGTTTGCGTGGGTTTCCTCCGGGTGCTGTGGTTTCCTCCCACACTCCAAAAAACATACTGTTAGGTTAATTGGCTGCTATCAAAATTGACCCTAGTCTCTCCCTCTCTGTCTGTGTGTGAGTGTGTGTCTATATTAGGGAATTTAGACTGTAAGCTCCAATAGGGTAGGGACTGATGTGAATGGGTTCTCTGTACAGCGCTGCGCTATTAGTGACACTATATAAATAAATGATAATGAGGATGATGATGATATGTGTTTACTATGCCTATACACATAGCCAGCTTTCACACTTGATTGGCAGATTAATGCATCATTATTGCTAAGTTTGATAACAGTTGTCTAATACAATGACACTGGTAGAGAAAACCACTATAGACATTCACATAAGCAGCTCTCATCATCATCATTTATTGCATAAGACTTCTTTAATTATACTAAGTTTTTGAGCAGGTCTGCATTATACTTAATTATATAAGGGAGATGTACTTTTAGTAAAAAGTAGCTCTCCAATTTCAAAAGTACATCAACGTAGTATTAATACTTAGATTTAAAGATTTTCTGGGATAAATGAAATACATTCCCAGCAGCCATCTCCCTTTGCCTCTATCTTATTGCATATTTTGTCCTAATGTGCTTTCATATTTACATGTCACCATGTTTCCATTGGCTAGTACCTTAAAGTCAGATGTCTGTCAAGCAAACTGACCAGTGACAGAATTGCTTTGTGAGGTTTACATCTTTATGACATCAAATGCTTCACATGAAAAATGCAGTTCATTGTCAAAAATCAGCTATATTAGGAGAGTGAGAATTGTGTTTTAGCATCAATTACACACTAAATATGCTGTCATTGTGTATGTTTAATGGATGTCTTTCAGTTTTAAAGATAGACAGACGGATAGATAGATAGAAAGATAGATAGAAAGATAGATAGAAAGATAGATAGATAGATAGACAGACAGACTGATTTCAACTGGAAGCAGTGCTTACATATTGCTTAATTTTTGGTGGTTATTAAATAGTATGGGTAGGCAAGAAAAGTGCATATATCTTTTATTAGCATAAACTTACCCAAATGCGCTCTTGCATATTTAAGGCATTCAAAGTAATAATATTTCACAGCATTAATACAGTTATGTACTAGACTGGACAATGGTAAGCAGAGCCAGTACTTATATCAACAATGGCCTTATCTGTGTGAAGTTTGTATGTTCTCCCTGTGTTTGCGTGGGTTTCCTCCCACACTCCAAAAAACATACTGTTAGGTTAATTGGCTGCTATCAAAATTGACCCTAGTCTCTCCCTCTCTGTCTGTGTGTGAGTGTGTGTCTATATTAGGGAATTTAGACTGTAAGCTCCAATAGGGTAGGGACTGATGTGAATGGGTTCTCTGTACAGCGCTGCGCTATTAGTGACACTATATAAATAAATGATAATGAGGATGATGATGATATGTGTTTACTATGCCTATACACATAGCCAGCTTTCACACTTGATTGGCAGATTAATGCATCATTATTGCTAAGTTTGATAACAGTTGTCTAATACAGTGACACTGGTAGAGAAAACCACTATAGACATTCACATAAGCAGCTCTCATCATCATCATTTATGGCATAAGACTTCTTTAATTATACTAAGTTTTTGAGCAGGTCTGCATTATACTTAATTATATAAGGGAGATGTACTTTTAGTAAAAAGTAGCTCTCCAATTTCAAAAGTACATCAACGTAGTATTAATACTTAGATTTAAAGATTTTCTGGGATAAATGAAATACATTCCCAGCAGCCATCTCCCTTTGCCTCTATCTTATTGCATATTTTGTCCTAATGTGCTTTCATATTTACATGTCACCATGTTTCCATTGGCTAGTACCTTAAAGTCAGATGTCTGTCAAGCAAACTGACCAGTGACAAAATTGCTTTGTGAGGTTTACATCTTTATGACATCAAATGCTTCACATGAAAAATGCAGTTCATTGTCAAAAATCAGCTATATTAGGAGAGTGAGAATTGTGTTTTAGCATCAATTACACACTAAATATGCTGTCATTGTGTATGTTTAATGGATGTCTTTCAGTTTTAAAGATAGACAGACGGATAGATAGATAGATAGATAGAAAGATAGAAAGATAGATAGATAGAAAGATAGAAAGATAGATATAGATAGATAGATAGATAGATAGATAGACAGACAGACAGACTGATTTCAACTGGAAGCAGTGCTTACATATTGCTTAATTTTTGGTGGTTATTAAATAGTATGGGTAGGCAAGAAAAGTGCATATATCTTTTATTAGCATAAACTTACCCAAATGCGCTCTTGCATATTTAAGGCATTCAAAGTAATAATATTTCACAGCATTAATACAGTTATGTACTAGACTGGACAATGGTAAGCAGAGCCAGTACTTATATCAACAATGGCCTTATCTGTGTGAAGTTTGTATGTTCTCCCTGTGTTTGCGTGGGTTTCCTCCCACACTCCAAAAAACATACTGTTAGGTTAATTGGCTGCTATCAAAATTGACCCTAGTCTCTCCCTCTCTGTCTGTGTGTGAGTGTGTGTCTATATTAGGGAATTTAGACTGTAAGCTCCAATAGGGTAGGGACTGATGTGAATGGGTTCTCTGTACAGCGCTGCGCTATTAGTGACACTATATAAATAAATGATAATGAGGATGATGATGATATGTGTTTACTATGCCTATACACATAGCCAGCTTTCACACTTGATTGGCAGATTAATGCATCATTATTGCTAAGTTTGATAACAGTTGTCTAATACAGTGACACTGGTAGAGAAAACCACTATAGACATTCACATAAGCAGCTCTCATCATCATCATTTATGGCATAAGACTTCTTTAATTATACTAAGTTTTTGAGCAGGTCTGCATTATACTTAATTATATAAGGGAGATGTACTTTTAGTAAAAAGTAGCTCTCCAATTTCAAAAGTACATCAACGTAGTATTAATACTTAGATTTAAAGATTTTCTGGGATAAATGAAATACATTCCCAGCAGCCATCTCCCTTTGCCTCTATCTTATTGCATATTTTGTCCTAATGTGCTTTCATATTTACATGTCACCATGTTTCCATTGGCTAGTACCTTAAAGTCAGATGTCTGTCAAGCAAACTGACCAGTGACAGAATTGCTTTGTGAGGTTTACATCTTTATGACATCAAATGCTTCACATGAAAAATGCAGTTCATTGTCAAAAATCAGCTATATTAGGAGAGTGAGAATTGTGTTTTAGCATCAATTACACACTAAATATGCTGTCATTGTGTATGTTTAATGGATGTCTTTCAGTTTTAAAGATAGACAGACGGATAGATAGATAGAAAGATAGAAAGATAGATAGATAGATAGATAGACAGACAGACAGACAGACTGATTTCAACTGGAAGCAGTGCTTACATATTGCTTAATTTTTGGTGGTTATTAAATAGTATGGGTAGGCAAGAAAAGTGCATATATCTTTTATTAGCATAAACTTACCCAAATGCGCTCTTGCATATTTAAGGCATTCAAAGTAATAATATTTCACAGCATTAATACAGTTATGTACTAGACTGGACAATGGTAAGCAGAGCCAGTACTTATATCAACAATGGCCTTATCTGTGTGAAGTTTGTATGTTCTCCCTGTGTTTGCGTGGGTTTCCTCCGGGTGCTGTGGTTTCCTCCCACACTCCAAAAAACATACTGTTAGGTTAATTGGCTGCTATCAAAATTGACCCTAGTCTCTCCCTCTCTGTCTATGTGTGAGTGTGTGTCTATATTAGGGAATTTAGACTGTAAGCTCCAATAGGGTAGGGACTGATGTGAATGGGTTCTCTGTACAGCGCTGCGCTATTAGTGACACTATATAAATAAATGATAATGAGGATGATGATGATATGTGTTTACTATGCCTATACACATAGCCAGCTTTCACACTTGATTGGCAGATTAATGCATCATTATTGCTAAGTTTGATAACAGTTGTCTAATACAATGACACTGGTAGAGAAAACCACTATAGACTTTCACATAAGCAGCTCTCATCATCATCATTTATGGCATAAGACTTCTTTAATTATACTAAGTTTTTGAGCAGGTCTGCATTATACTTAATTATATAAGGGAGATGTACTTTTAGTAAAAAGTAGCTCTCCAATTTCAAAAGTACATCAACGTAGTATTAATACTTAGATTTAAAGATTTTCTGGGATAAATGAAATACATTCCCAGCAGCCATCTCCCTTTGCCTCTATCTTATTGCATATTTTGTCCTAATGTGCTTTCATATTTACATGTCACCATGTTTCCATTGGCTAGTACCTTAAAGTCAGATGTCTGTCAAGCAAACTGACCAGTGACAGAATTGCTTTGTGAGGTTTACATCTTTATGACATCAAATGCTTCACATGAAAAATGCAGTTCATTGTCAAAAATCAGCTATATTAGGAGAGTGAGAATTGTGTTTTAGCATCAATTACACACTAAATATGCTGTCATTGTGTATGTTTAATGGATGTCTTTCAGTTTTAAAGATAGACAGACCGATAGATAGATAGAAAGATAGATAGATAGAAAGATAGATAGATAGATAGATAGATAGACAGACAGACTGATTTCAACTGGAAGCAGTGCTTACATATTGCTTAATTTTTGGTGGTTATTAAATAGTATGGGTAGGCAAGAAAAGTGCATATATCTTTTATTAGCATAAACTTACCCAAATGCGCTCTTGCATATTTAAGGCATTCAAAGTAATAATATTTCACAGCATTAATACAGTTATGTACTAGACTGGACAATGGTAAGCAGAGCCAGTACTTATATCAACAATGGCCTTATCTGTGTGAAGTTTGTATGTTCTCCCTGTGTTTGCGTGGGTTTCCTCCCACACTCCAAAAAACATACTGTTAGGTTAATTGGCTGCTATCAAAATTGACCCTAGTCTCTCCCTCTCTGTCTGTGTGTGAGTGTGTGTCTATATTAGGGAATTTAGACTGTAAGCTCCAATAGGGTAGGGACTGATGTGAATGGGTTCTCTGTACAGCGCTGCGCTATTAGTGACACTATATAAATAAATGATAATGAGGATGATGATGATATGTGTTTACTATGCCTATACACATAGCCAGCTTTCACACTTGATTGGCAGATTAATGCATCATTATTGCTAAGTTTGATAACAGTTGTCTAATACAGTGACACTGGTAGAGAAAACCACTATAGACATTCACATAAGCAGCTCTCATCATCATCATTTATGGCATAAGACTTCTTTAATTATACTAAGTTTTTGAGCAGGTCTGCATTATACTTAATTATATAAGGGAGATGTACTTTTAGTAAAAAGTAGCTCTCCAATTTCAAAAGTACATCAACGTAGTATTAATACTTAGATTTAAAGATTTTCTGGGATAAATGAAATACATTCCCAGCAGCCATCTCCCTTTGCCTCTATCTTATTGCATATTTTGTCCTAATGTGCTTTCATATTTACATGTCACCATGTTTCCATTGGCTAGTACCTTAAAGTCAGATGTCTGTCAAGCAAACTGAC